>NC_138139.1:22653000-22882883 GCF_964188305.1 Podarcis bocagei
GCAACACCGAAACCTCATTACTGAAGAGCAGCAAAGGGACAGTAGAGTAGAAAACATTAGATAAGAGGGTGAGAAGTCAGATCACCCATGAGAATGGAAGGGTTTGTGAAGAGAAAGCCCTCTCCTGCTTGTCTCTTCCCCACCCCAGCTGTCCAGCCTCTTTGGAATTAAATTAGACTTCAATTTGATTTTGACCTGTTTTTAGGAGGTAATTTAATTATTGTTCAATTTTATACCAATGTTATATATCTGATATTAGCAACCCTGAGCCCAACTTTGGCCAGGGAGGGTGGGGTATAAATAAAAGTTGTTGTTGTTGTTGTTATTTCGGTGGGGTTGTAGTCATGGCGCCAGTTCCCACAGCCTTCCTCCGAGCGTGGGGCTGAGCAAGGTAGGCTCACTTGGGCTGGAAGGAACTTTGATGGCCAACTCCCCGCTCCCCGGCAACCTAAGATGAGAACTGTAGTCCAGGGACACCTGAAGAACACCACATAGGCTACCCATGCAGTAGTTCATACACTTCTAGTAGAAGTCTAGTAGAAGCTGGTGGCTGTGCCACAATTATGGACTGGAGTAGGCTTTTTCAAGAAGACCTGGGGTGTTGGTTGATTCAAAATGTTGGGCTTTCTTCCCAACACCCCAAACTAGCTGTGCAGGTGACCATAGTCAAACAGTGTCAAGTGGCTCAGCTCTTGTGACAGCATTGAGATTAGACGGTATAATCCTTTCTGTACTTCTATCACTGATTTAGTGGAATTTTTTTGCACACACCTCCATCATGGTCTGGGTAATCTTGCATTTTATACAGCGGGAGGCTAACCTGCATTGAGCTTTTGAAAATGTCTGAGAACATTGTACCATCCCCCCAAGCCCAAGCATTGACAAGGAATCTCAGGATCAAACAGTGTGGGAGGCAGATTCATACAATGTTAGATATTTAATTTGATACCCAAATATATTACATTACCGAAGCAATTTGTTGTCTGTTTTTGCTGTGCTACTTCAGCAAACAGGATTGCCCTGGAGAATGTCGCTTGAGAAAAGCATAGCCTGTATGTTCCTTCCTGGAAAGAATCTTACTTAGTGCACTCTTTATGTAGACAGCCCTAGACTTGCAAAGTGCTGAGCTGGGACTGTCTGTTGCTTGGTTGAATCTAGTGACATCTAGCTCCAACAGTCATTGAGTTTCAGGGAGCTGGATCTAGACAGCAAGGTGTGGCCCTCAGGACTCTTCCCAGGCTCCACCTTTTTTGACCCTGCTGCATGCCCTCCGGTAGTTCTTCCTGGCTGGAAGGTGCTCTTGAATATATCTATATGTCTTGTAATAATATCTCTTGCTTGCCAAGATGGAATAAGCGGGTGAGGATTGCAAGGGTGAAACGTACCCTACTGTACAAAGGTCAATTGCTCCACTCACCTTTTTTTTTTTTTTGCCTCTGGCATTGCCTCCCATTGTTATCTGGCCCAGTGGGTTGGAGTGGCATCGTTGAAAACAGTTCCCCACCCTTGCTCCAGAATAATGTTGATGAATGACCAGAGTCACTTCAACATAGTGTCTCTCCCACGCCGTGTCAGCACTGTGAGGCTTCCCAGAAGGATGTTGAAAGCTGCCAAGGAGGAGAAAGAGCTTACTTATGTATGCTACAACAGCGGCAAGAGTCTTGATTGCACAAGGATGGAAGAATGAAGAAACCACGACAAAAGAACAGTGGCAAGAGAAATTGATGAACTATGCAGAACTGGCGAAATTGACATGCAAATTACGAGACAAGGACAACTGTGACTTCAAAGAAGAATGGGAACCCTTCACAATTTTTTTAAAAAGACAACAAAATGAATTGGACTCCTTGGCAGGTTTTGAATAAACATACACAAATTTATTGAGGGATAACATAGAAGATAGATAATATAAGAATGTATACAGCTTTATCATATGCAGAAGTTAACATTGAATGAGAAATCAGAGAGAGGAGCTGAGGAAAGTCACGGGGGGAGGGAGGGAAAAAAGGGGAGGAATAATGAAGATGATTTGTTTTGATAATTTGCTATGTTGGAACACCACCACAAGAGAATAATCATGGAAGCCATCGAGATAGAGAAACACCCTCACAACATGAACAAGCGTGACGATACGTCCCGCCTGCCAGACATCTGGAAAATAGCCCTCCCCACAAAAACCGACACCAGAACCAGAGGCACACAGAACGCCATCTCCAATCAACCACACCAGACCCAAACCCAGACCCTCTCCACAGATAAATTACAGACACCATCCAGTAGCCAAACCATAGTGGCACCTCCGGATGCTGCACCCCCCTGCAATCCCTACACAGATCTGGCTGGCACAGGGCACAAAACCACAGCTCGCCCCTATACACGAAGCCAAGCCAGAGCACAACTAAGTGCAGTACAGCCATCTTCTCAGAAAAAACTCTTCACAAGGTCAAGAGGTCAAGACACGAAAGCTTTAGCAACTAATCCACACCTAATGACCCTCCTAAGTGGTACTCAGAATATCACTCAAGAAATCACTCAAGATATCCCTCAAGTAATTAATGAACAAAAGAAGAAAAGACACACTAACCTGGGAACTTCCTCTCTGCCCAGAACGTTGGAGGCTATACACCACACCCCCTCAACAGTATTTATAGGAACTCAAACACTGAGATCCTGCTCTGTTCCAGTAACAAGAAGCCGAAAGCACCAGCCTGAAGATGACGAGTGAGACCTCGTCGAAACGTCGCCTAGACACCCCAACTCTTACACGGGAAGACACCCGAAGACACCAAAACCTGCATATATATATATATATATATATATATATATATATATATATATGTATATATGTATATATGTATATATATATATCTCCAAGGTAATCAGCAAGGCCACAGTGCTCGCTTGACTATTTCCATGACAGTTACAGTCGCCTTCCTGTCCAGTAGAGTCCAGTGGCCAGCCTGTTGCACGATGCCATCCCAGAGTCTGAGAATACTTCATTACTAGGACAACATGTCAAGAAGCAATTCTGGTGGCTCACCACCACACTGGGCAGAGTCATCGGTTTCTTATTCTAGCATGGGCGGCTTCTGTCCCTGACATAAAGGACGGCTAGGAAGTCATTTGGATCCATTAGCCTCTGGCAGAAGACCATTCTAATCGGTCCCTCACCCCTATGCCATTTAAAAGCCATTGAAAGTCAAAACTTAGCTGAACAAGACGATGGGTTACCAGCAGAATTTACATTACAGGGATGGGGAACCTGTGGCCCTGCAGGTGTTGATGGACTACAACTCCCATCATCCCTGACAATTGGCCATGTTGGTTGGGGATGATTTGTGCTTGAGTCCCAACAGCATATGGAGGGCCACAGGTTCCCCCTTTTGTGCTCTCTTCTGTCTCTGACACCCAGCATCAAGTATGTGGACTCAGAATTGGCTGTCCAACAGAGTTCCCAGTAAAGGAGGTAGAATCCCAATAGACCACAGCAATTGTCCGACCAGAATTGTGGTGCTGCCACTTGTGAGGTACAGGGTGGCATCTCTGGGATCCCAATGCTTGCAATATCTTGAGTATATCTTGAATAATTTGAGTATATATTTTATGTCATTTATACAGTGGTACCTCGAGTTACATACGCTTCAGGTTACAGACTGCACTAACCCAGAAATAGTACCTCGGGTTAAGAACTTTGCTTCAGGATGAAAACAGAAATCATGCTCCGGCGGTGTGGCAGCAGGAGGAGGCCTCATTAGCTAAAGTGGTAAAGTGGGAAGAAATTGTACAATACGAGACATGTCCACTGCCACAGACCTGCATATGGTGGCCAGGACAGAGGGGGGGGGCAAGTAGACCATGCCAGCCTGAAGTTGGTGCAACATTTGGACATCGTTTGGGCACAACAATGGCTCAGAACGAAATGGATCCTGAGCTGGCTCCACCTCACCCCTGGAAAGACCTGCTTGGGGGCTTTCTATTGGCTGCCAGCAGCAGGAATCATACAGACAGCACACTCGCCTGCACATTCACTAGGCGGAAGGGACAGCACAGTACCAGTGGAGTAATGCTAATACCTGCTTTTCCCCCCCGTCCCACGGGTGGCAGTAGGTTAAGCCTAGCAGGACTAGGTGGAGGGACACCTCTGCCCAGTCCAGCCCCGAGCCCAGCACAAAGAGGGAGCTGAATTGCTCAGAATAATTCAAGATGCTGGCAGAGATTGACCTTATGAGATGAGGACTCTGGGAAAAGCAGATAAAATGGATATAGAACACGTTGTAAATGTGCTGGGGGCAATGCAATTCCAAGAACAAGCAACATTATTCTACAGTGTTAGCCTTTAACTAAGGGTACCATACCATGCATACTTACCTGGGGCATAAATCCCATTGAGCTTAGTGTGGCATACATTTGAGTAAGATATTCATATGCTTACACCGCATGGTCTTTGATAATGGTTATGACTCAGTGTTGAGAGATTAAAGTATAAATTGTAAATCTAATCTGCATTAGATCTAAATTTCCTTTTAAACTTTTTTTTAAAAAGGCACTGCACTTTTTACTAAAAACCGACCCTCATTTAAATAAATGAAATTTATTTATTTAAATAAATGAAATTTATTTATTTAAATAAATGAAATTTATTTATTTAAATAAATTTCATTTATTTAAATAAATAAATAAATGAAATGAAATGAATTTATTTGTTTAAATAAATGAAATGAATTTATTTGTTTAAATAAATGAAATGAATTTATTTGTTTAAATAAATAAATAAATAAACAAAATTTATTTATTTAAATAAATGAAATGAAATGAAATGAATACAATTTAAATAAATAAAATAAATTTATTTTTTTTAAAAAATGGATTCTTATCTATCCTGCTGACATGTCTATGTAAGAGTCAATTAAAAGGAAAATATTAAAGGTGGCTTTTGCTGTTAAGAATCAGTAGTGCACTTCATAACTATTTCAAAACAATATTTACATTGCAGTTTTGGTCACAGTTACAGACTGTCTTCTTGCTTTTCAGCAGCATTTCTACTGAATTAACTTTCCTACTTGCTGAACATTACTTTGTTTTATGTAACTAAATAAATGCAAATCTATTACTGTCTCTCCTACATTTTGGGGGAGGGCACTGCTTTTTCCTTGAAGTGCAAACACGGTAGCAAATTGGACTTGAACCAGAAAAAATTGTGCCTTGTTTCCAATGGACTAATTGCACCATTGCTTAATTACTCCACGATTAAATGTCCTCTTCTGCAATAGCAGTCTGGTTTGATTGTTCCATTCAGGGCTGAGTTTACAATTTGACGTATAGATATTGTAATCTCCAAAAAATATGGTGTTATCTTTCATGCATGGAAAGCTTAGATTTCCTCCATTCATGTAAATTTCATACGCTTGCTTGGCCAGATGAACGTCATAGTTATGAAAAGATATACAGGATCCCAAGTGGGTGTTAATGTTGTTGATCTTGTTACACGGGAAAATGTAGTCTCTCACCTAAAGCATGAAGCGACTTGCTCTTCCCTTCCCCAATCCTGTTAGGAAATATCCCTAGCAAGCCCCACAAACAGAGCACTTAGTCACAAATCTCCTGTGGGAAAGAGCTGGAGGTGATTCGTTCAGCTGATTTGTGTTGCCTCCTCTCGTTTAAATTAAAAAGAAATGTTGTGCTTATTACAAAATGCTGTCTTGCGTCAAACCAGTGGAAACCTTTGAGGAATCCACTGACCATGTACAGAAACTTGTGTTGAGATTTCTTAAAATAAGCAACAAGGAAATGGAAAAGACCTTACCTAAACTGAACCTGTTGAATACACAAAGCTGTAAATCATAGGACAAACCTTGGTTGCAGTTCATGAAGAAGTGGTGAAGTTGGCATACGAAGCCCTTCCTAGAATTTTGAAACCAATCCACTGAAAATTCTTTAATTGCGATGCATCGGCAGCCAGCTATTTCTTTTAGGAAATGCACAGAGTGTTTATTCCTTTATTGTAAGTGCAGCCTTATACCACGAGCCATGTCTACTCAGAAGTAAGCCCCACTGTATTCAATGGAGCTTACTCCCTAGTAACTGGGTAGAGACACTGCAGCCTTACACTGCAATCCTAAGCATTTTTCTCAGAACTAAGTCCCACTGAGTGCGATGGGATTTACTCTCTGGTATGTTCCTGATCATTCTCGTTGTTGTTGTCATCATCATTACCTGCCTTTTTCCCTGACAGGGACTCAAGGCAGCTTACAGCTAACATTTTATTTCATTCCATTCATCTGCTGATGCCTTCCCTTGCACATTTTTTCTTTACCACAATCCTGTGAGGTAGTTTAGGCAGAGAGGTTGCAATTGGCTCAAGGCGACAGATGTATATGCACATATATGAAATATATGTGTCCAGCAGATCAAACTCAGGAGAAGCTTCCTAATGTAGAATAGAATGTCGCCATTTTCATCTGATAAATATTGGAGGGTGTCAGATGTCATGCTAAGCCAAAACACAGCTTAGTTCACAGGATTACAACAGCAGGACAACTGACAAGAGAAGCAAAGCAACCACAGCGGTTTCAGGTTAAGAACGGACCTCCAGAATGAATTAAGTTCATAACCAGAGGCACCATTGTAAATATATAATAATTTATTACTTCCCAGCCACTCTGGACGGCTTCCAACAGAATATTAAAAAGGCGATAAAACATCAAACATTAAAAACTTCCCTAAGTGGGCTGCCTTCAGATGTCTTCTAAAAGTCAAATAGTTGCTTATTTCCTTGACATCTGGTGGGCGGGCGTTCCACAGGGTGGGTGCCGCTACTGAGAAGGCCCTCTGCCTGGTTCCCTGTAATCTCACTTCTCGCATTGAGGGAACCACCAGAAGGCCCTCGGAGCTGGACCTCAGAAGGCTGAATTGCTTACCAATATAGTTATGTGGATAATTCTCATCTAGGAACTGTTCTACTTTAGTTGCTCTTGATAGCCTTCTCCTCCCAAAATTTGTTTAAATCTCTTTTGAAGCCATCCAGGATAGCTTTGGGAGTGAGTTCCACAGTTTAACTATGCATGGCTGAAGTACTTTTTTAAAAATCTGTCCCAAATCTTCCAAATTCAGCTTCATTTGATGCCCAAGAGTTCTAGTGCCGTAAGCGAACAAGAAAAACTCTTCGCTATCCAGGTTCTCCATGCCAAGCATATTTTTAAAAACATCTGTCGCATCACCTCTTCATCTTGTATCTAAACTAGAAAGTCCCAAATACTGCAACTATTTCTGCATAGGAGAGTCGCTCTACACCCTTGATCGTTCTCCTTTCATTCTTCTTTTCTGAACGTTTTGCAACTTTACAACTTGTATATCTACAGACTCCAGGCTTCCTCAACGTCTGCTGATATCTCTCTTTCATGTGTGTTGGCTTTTTGGCTACAGAAGGACATCTGCTCGTCTGCACTAAGTAATATATATGGTGATGGCGATACTGATTTGTAGCTTCAGGCAATCAGTGAGGAAAATTAAGATAGCAATGGGTGGTGGGTGTGGGAAAGAAAGATACCTCCAGTGTTCATAGTGGTGTATACTCTTCCTGAAAAAGAGGGGTGGAAGAGAAATTATTTCAACTTGCATTTTAATAAGAACCTACATGAAATCCACACTTCTTGCACCAAAACGTGAACTACAAGGCAGTGCTTCTTCAAAACAATCACATATCTCTGAATTTAGCACTACATTTCTCCAGCTCCAAAAATATATACATATTGGCAGAAAGTGCATGCAAAAATGTTTTTATTTATAAGAATAACATATTAACATGCATCATATTCAGGGAAATTGCTTGCAATAAGGGCCTATATTAGGAGCAATGGACATGAAAATTTATATATATATATTTTTAAAAATTGAAAACTGATGATGAAATGTGGCAGATACTTGAGAAAAGGAAAGGAAATGAGATTGTCCAATTTGTCAATACATGCTGAAAAACAGTGGTGAACTTTCCCCATGGATTCTCCCATAGCCATCAGGCAGCTGAGGTTAGGACAAGGTGCATCGGCCAAGTGGCTGGGTACAGAAGGAGCAGCTCAGGCTAGAGGGGTGTGGGAAGAAGATGGGGCTGGTCTGCCACCCCATTTCTCTTTTCTCTGATCTTTCACATTTCCCACATTTTGTTGTAACAGCTGATACAAGAGCCAGTGGACAAGATCCAGCTGGCGTGCTGAGAACATGGGTGAAGTGGCTTCCTCTGGAGAATTCAGCAAAGGCAAATGAATACTTTCCCATATTGCTGCTTGCAATTAACTGGTGTGTGATCTCATTTAAAAAAAGAAAAGCCCCCCCAACAACAATGCTTGTTGATCCTGTCTGGTCTTTGACCTCAATAACGGTTGATTGATTGACACTTCTTGATCTGTGTTGTTGTTGTTGTTTAGTCGTTTAGTCGTGTCCGACTCTTCGTGACCCCATGGACCAGAGCACGCCAGGCACTCCTGTCTTCCACTGCCTCCCGCAGTTTGGTCAGACTCATGTTTGTAGCTTCGAGAACACTGTCCAACCGTCTCGTCCTCTGCTGCCCCCTTCTCCTTGTGCCCTCCATCTTTCCCAACATCAGGGTCTTTTCCAGGGAGTCTTCTCTTCTCATGACGTGGCCAAAGTATTGGAACCTCAGCTGTACAGCTCAGCTATTCTGGTCACAGACTGTTCACTGCCTCGGCCCACAGCTCTTCCTAGCAACTGTCAACACCCATAACAAATTACACTTCCCAGAATTATTTGGTGGGAAGTATAATTTCCATAGTATTCCAATGATTGTTGAATGTTACTTGATTTGATGTAAAAAAAAAAAAAGGGTAAAGGACCCCTGACAGTTAAGTCCAGTCACAAACGACTCTGGACTATTTGCTATAGGTTGCTTATTTTAAAGTTATGTTTTATTGTCACATTTTTGTATGGCATTAGATTGTTATAGGGTGTACATTCTTTGTTTCTTCGGCTTGTAAACCGTCTTGGGTATTGTAAGATAGAAAGACGCTATACAAATTAAAAGTGATGATGATGATGATTTGTTAAATGGTCTCATAGTGCTTTGAATGTATGGTGTGAATGTGGCACAGAATTCTTCACCTGTTAAAATGTTGTGCACCTTTCATATGTATCTATTAAAAATGCAGTGTCTGTAATACATATGTACCTTTTTAAAAAAGAAGCTTTTCATATACCACAGGAATGCATCCCATGAAATTGGAGCCCATTGTGGCTCCTTCAGGGTATTCTTTAGGATCGAAGTGGAGTTTCTTACATGAAACTCAGCTTTAAGCTGAAGAATCCCCTCCTGCCACTGCTGTATTTGCCTCCCTGATTAAGGGATACCATAAAACAACGACTCTCTCATTTTACAAGGTTGGGACAAGCACCAAAGGCAGCAGACCAGCATTGTTCCACTGGAGGTACATCCTAAGGTTTTACACAATAGGAGGATTGCCCTGAGTCAGGAATCCTGAATTGCAACTTTTGTGGGTGGGACGCTGAAGAATTTAGAATCATGCACAAATGGGGCGTTACCACAGAGAAAGTCTCTGTGCCTCTTCAATCTTCTTCACTAGGAGATGTAACGTACTCTCTGGAGTGAAACGGCCAGGTAGGACTTTTTTGTCTCCTTTCATTCTTGAGCTTCATTCTGCAGTTGCTGGGACTGCTGGTCTAGTTCTTTCTCTTTTTAGGGAATGCAGTTCGTGCTAACAGTTGTATGCTGCGGGTCACATTCACTGAAATTAATGAGTTTATGCCAAAAACAATGAAACAGCTCACCATCCTAATGAACGGCAGGTGTACTAACTGACCCGAAATGCTTTAATAACAGCAAAAACATGTAGAATCTTGACATGTGTTTTAATCTGGCCTTTACCGTTTTGTTGATTTTATTTTTTTGAAGGCTTTAAAAAGGCTGTTTTTAACTTTTTTACTGACAATTTAATAGTTTGATACTTTTTGTAAACTGAGGGTTCTGTCATCTCAGACAAATGGTGTTTGTGTGTGTGTGATTAGATAGATTAGATAGATAGATAGATAGATAGATAGATAGATGATAGATGATAGAGATACATTCTCTTTTTATTGTCACCTTGTAACTGCTGAAATATTTTAATGTAGCCATTGATATTACTTTTTCCTGATGTTTATTAAAAACAACAACAGTTAACAGATCCATATGATATTCTGGGAGACAGGGAAAGACTGCTGCTTGGGTAGAGTGCTAAAAACCTAAATTAATGATTTTAGATGGATAAAGTCAAATAGGATACTGTGACCAAATATGTGTTGCCTCACTCTTCTTACCTCCTAATCTGTTAAACGTGTTGAACTTGTTGTACCTGCAGGTGGTAGAGGGGGAGCACATGACTACTTTTACATATTGTGTGTGGCATGTAATAAAAAAAAAAAAATGTTGGCACATCCAAGGTTGGAGAGAGAAGGCAAGCCTCCCACCCTTCTACCAGATACCGTGTTCACTATGTGCTGGGTTTTTTTTAAAAAAAATATGTGCAAGCCTTATTGTGTATTGATAAGTCATAAAAGGGACGTGGGTGGTGCTGTGGGTTAAACCACAGAGCCTTGGGCTTGCCGATCAGAAGGTTGGCAGTTCAAATCCCCACGACGGGGTGAGCTCCCGTTGCTCAGTCCCAGCTCTTGCCAACCGAGCAGTTCAAAAGCACGTCAAATTGCAAGTAGATAAATAGGTACTGTGTGGTGCTCTGGTTTGCCAGAAGCGGCTTAGTCATGCTGGCCACATGCCCTGGAAGCTGTCTGCGGACAATCGCCAGCTCCCTCGTCCTATAGAGCGAGATGAGCGCCACAACCCCAGAGTCATCCACGACTGGACCTAATGGTTAGGGGTCCCTTTACCTTTACCTAAATCATAAAAACTGTACACAATTTACATTATCACAATCAGCTACAGGAGCAACACTAAATGATTACTTCTCAGAAAGCACCTGATATGAAATTATTAATGATACCACACTATTACTTGGCTAGAATAAATATTGTTACATGCCACACCCATACCAGTTTCTGTATGTATTTCCTTTTGGACAATGAAGCACAGGAGAGACTGTGGCATCTTTATGAAATGTGGTGCATTTACACAGGTATACAACCTGAGCCTAGGATAGAGGGTGCTCAGGATTACACCCCAAGAGGGTCCATTGCTTCTCTCATAGGTGCAGCCTGCTTGGGTCTGCAAAAGGAGAAATCAGTCATGCCCTCTGTGTCTCCTTGTTACAGCTTGTCCTAGCCAGCCCACATGGTGTTCTCTTCTCTTGCTCTGCTTGCCAAACCGCTTGCAAAACTGATAAGCCTTTTTTGTTCACTTATGTCATTCACCCTGAAATCTGAAACCGCTTTGGTCTCCGCCCACCACCAATGCACAGCTGGGGGAGGGGCTCCCCCCCTCCTTATGTGGCACATTTTTGCCCTCTTGGAGGCTTCCTGGATGGGCTAATGACTGGCCGTTGTCAGCATTCCGTTCTTTCAGTGAGCTGGCCTGGCTCCTTAGCATAAACCAAATTAATCAAAGGTTAATTCTAAACTTTTACTAATTCCAGGATTGATGGGTGACTTGCACACTCACTCTGGCCTCCAAAATTTATTATATTATAAAGAACACAATACATGATAACTATAATAAATACTGCTACTGATCTTCCTCAGCATACTATTTTCCTTTCTTCACAAATTGGTGTATTCAGTTCCCTGGTCCAGAATTTCCAAATCCCTTTATTGTATACACTGTGTTATTACTCGTTACTTAGTCACACTTTCTCCCTCCTTGAGCACAGTAGTTAGTCCAACAACGCTTAGCTTTCCCCACACTTTCTTTATCTGATCTGTTTTATTAGGCTTCTTATCCCCAGCATGCATTTGCATATAAATATTCTGGCCAAAGTTATAATGTAAAACCCCTACTTTTGACAATTTTGATAGTTTTTGTTATGGTCCCACAGAACCTCAGGGGTCTGCAAACCACCCATTGGGAACCACTGTTTTACATAGTTTAATGGCAAATTTACACCATACATTATATATATTTATATATATATATATATATATATATATATATATATATATATATATATATATATATGCAGGTTTTGGTGTCTTCGGGTGTCTTCCCGTGTAAGAGTTGGGGTGTCTAGGCGACGTTTCGACGAGGTCTCACTCGTCATCTTCAGGCTGGTGCTTTCGGCTTCTTGTTACTAGAACAGAGCACTGTTCTAGTAACAAGAAGCCGAAAGCACCAGCCTGAAGATGACGAGTGAGACCTCGTCGAAACGTCGCCTAGACACCCCAACTCTTACACGGGAAGACACCCGAAGACACCAAAACCTGCATTCCTGTACCCGTGAAAATCTACGAAAGCATATATATATATATATATATATATATATATATATATATATATATATAATTTTTATTAAACTTTCTGTTTTACAATTTAGAATATTCATTTAAACAGCCTTAAAATATCAATGACTTCCCTTCTTATCCTTCCATGGTTCATTTTGCATATCACAAATCCCTGCATATTTTCCATAAACTAAACCATTCAGTATTACATTATTACATCCATCAAGACTTATTTGCACTCTTGAATTTAACTTAATGCTGCCATTGTTTTCAAGTGTACACAGTTCCCCCCCCATATATTCAGTAAACATATTCCAATCTTCTTTAAACATATGTTCTTCTTCTTCTCTTATTCTAGACACCATACATTTAAAGCACTACAGTGCTGCTTTAAACAATCATAGCTTCTCCTAAAGAATTGTGGGAGCTGTAGTTTGTTTAGGGTTCTGAGAGGAGGCTCTGGGTGGTCAGCAGCCAGGCTATGTGTGCCTAATGAGACCAACCCCCCAAACCAAGGACTCATGGGATATCAGCCATCTAAGCTGTGCACGTCTCACTACAAGGGAGCTGTATTGGGTGGAGTAAGGCCCATAGCTCAGTGGTAGAGTATCTGCTCTACCGAAGCAAGGAGTTTCCAGATTTAGTCCCTGACATCTCTAGGTAGAGATCGGAATGGTCCCTGTCTAAAGCCCTAGAGAACTGTCACACTAGTCCGTGTAGACAATACTGAGCTAGATGGGCCGAGGGTCTGATTTAATACAATGGTACTTTGGTTCCCAAACGGCTTAGTTCTTAAACAGATTGGCTCCCGAATGCCACAAACCCAGAAGTAAGTTTGCAAACGTTTTTTCGGAAGCCGAGCATTTGCCGTGACTTCTGATTGAGTGCAGGAAGTTCCTGCAGCCAATCGGAAGCCACACCTTGGTTTTCAAATGGTTTCAGTAGTCGAACGGACTCCCGGAACAGATTAAGTTTAAGAACCAAGGCACAGATACAATGATCTGTATGACAGATACCACATTTACAAGTGCTATAAAAGAGAGTGTGTTTAGTTATGTATTTAAATTAGAATTTTATTACCATTAAAGGTAAAGGTAAAGGGACCCCTGACCATTAGGTCCACTCGGGGCCAACTCTGGGGTTGCAGCGCTCATCTCGCTTTACTGGCCGAGGGAGCCGGCGTACAGCTTCCGGGTCATGTGGCCGGCATGACTAAGCCGCTTCTGGCAAACCAGAGCAGTGCACAGAAACGCCGTTTACCTTCCCGCCGGAGTGGTACCTATTTATCTACTTGCACTTTGACGTGCTTTTGAACTGCTAGGTTGGCAGGAGCAGGGACCGAGCAACGGGAGCTCACCCCGTTGCGGGGATTCGAACTGCCGACCTTCTGATCGGCAAGTCCTAGGCTCTGTGGTTTAACCCACAGCGCCACCCGCGTCCCTTATTACCATTACAGCAGTCCAAAAGTACAGTAGCAGGATATTACATCATAGCATATATAAAGCAAAAAGTAAGTTAAAGAAAGGATGACACACCAGTATAAATGAAGACATCCTCATTTCCCAAGCAGGTGTGGATGACAAATGTCGAGAATAGGAAATAAAATCCCACCAGATGACATGAAAGCATTCTGGAGCCTCCCTGGATATATGCAGTTTATGTTCCCATTTTTCTGCAATAGCCAAGTCCAAAGACAAACGTAGATTTTTCAAGGTTTTCCATGGCTGAGCTATTGAAATTCTAGCAGCAGCTAAACGTTATTTAGAGCAACAAGTTTTCATGTTGTTAGTCCACATATTCAGTTGATATGTTGTGGGGAGACCTAAAGCAGTGATTTAATTATTTTAGATATTTCTCGATATCCTTGAGAACAAAATAATGACACCCAAGGGCATTTTCGCCAATGATGGAAGAATGTCCCTCAGGGTCCACAGCTCTGCCAGAAATCCTGTGTTGACCACAATGTGATAGGAAACATCTGCACAGGTATACAAATGCCATTTGTGCAGAATCACACGTATGGTGAAACAGATTTATAAGGCCTAGCTAACCACAGAGATTTCCATTCAGACTCCTATATTAAGCATTTAAATCCTTCTCCCAAGAATATTTCAGACCCAGCAGGAGACCAGTGGTAAGTTCTAAAAGCACTATGTAAGTAATAGAGACCAGTGTTTTGCCTCTGTGTCCCTGACTCAATACAATAGATTTAAAATTAGTTAATTAATCTAGAAGCTTGCACTCAAAGTGACTGATCTCCCAATATATGCCAGAGTTGATACTTTTGTAAACCACTGTGAATAGTCTACAGTACAGAGGAAGGCGATTTACAAAACAGCAAAATCCATTACTCCTTATGAGACAACATTTCCTGTTCAATATACCGTAAATCCAGATTTTACCGAGAAGAGTGCATTTATAACATCAGAATGACATGAAAATCACTACCCCCTCCCCGAGTTACAAAACATACGTTTTTGTCTGAATATGGTACCCAAACTGGATTTTTCCTCCATCATTTATGTAACTGTGATACTGTAATAACTGTGAATACAGAGTAGCTCCTAGGAAGAGGGCCTTTCACCCAGTTCCACTTACCCGCCCATAATAATCAGTTTTAAAAACAGGTTTTGTAAGTTATGTCAAAGTTGTCTGTGGCACTGCATTCTGTAATAGTAGGGTCTGCTGAGCTGAACTTCCAGAGACTTTTGCCTGTTACGTGTTCTTGAATTAGCAGTCATGCTTTTTCATTTCCATGCCAATCTTTTCCATTTCCTGATTTCCATGCCAGTCTTTCTCGTTTCCTGGTTTCAAGAAAAAGGCTTGAATCAGAGGGAGCTTTTAGGCTATGTAGAACATGACTCAGTGCTTGAGTCCTTTGCATGCAGAAGTTCCCAGGTTCAACCCCCAGCAATCTCCAGATATGGCTGGGAATGTCCCTTCTCTGAAATGTATTTATTGTTATTAATTTATTGCATTTAGATCCCGCTTTTCCCTCCAAGGAGCTCAAGGTGATATACAGTCATACCTCATGTTACGTTTGCTTCAGGTTGAGCGTTTTCAGGATGCGTCCCACGGCGACCTGGAAGTACTGAAACAGGTTACTTCCGGGTTTCGCCACTTGCGCATGCGCAGACTCGCAAAATAACGTCACGCGCATGCGCAGAAGTGGCGAATCATGACCCGCACGTGTGCAGACGCGGGTTGTGTTCTTTTCAGGTTGCGAACGGGCCTCCGAAACAGATCCCGTTCACAACCAGAGGTATCACTGTACATGGTTCTCTTCCTCCTCCTCTTCCTTGCTATCTTTGCAACAACTGTGACTGGCCTAAGGTCTCCTAGCAAGTGTTGTGGTTGAGTGGGGATTTGAACCCTGGTCTCTCATCACTCTAACCACTACAGTGACTCACTGCAAGTCAGCATAGACAGTACTGAACTGGATGGGCTTTTGGTCTGACTCTGTATAAGGCAGCCTGCTACTGTGGTAGAATCCTCAATACCTGTCAGTTCGTGTCCAGGTGGGAAATAACTGGGCGAGACCGAGATATGAAGCGAGGCACCCAGTGGTGATATTTATTAATTGCCACAGCAAGTTCCAAGTCCTCCAAGAAGGAATGGGCTCCATCCAAGCCTCTGCACATTCCTTTTTATGCTTTTCTTTTTATGCTTTTCCACCCATTCGCACAAGCTTATTTATTACAGCTTAATATTTCTAAAATGTTCATTGTTATTTGTCAAGTATGCTAAGGGCTGGTTTCTAGCATCTGCTTTGCTCACCAGAAGCTGTCTGCTACTTATTTCTGCTTCTCGCTGGGTAGCTCATGCCCTCCAATAACCGGAGGAGCCAAATGAGAACGCTCATTTTTTGGGTCAGCTGCTGTGGTGCAAACCAGCTGACTCCCACCAGAACGCCGAACCAAAACGCAGGACATTCCAGGATTCTGTAATTCCAGGATGTCCCAGCTGAGCAGTATGGTAGCTGTGTATATGCCTTGTCAGTACAGTGGTACCTCGGGTTAAGTATTTAATTCGTTCTGGAGGTCCGTTCTTAACCTGAAACTGTTCTTAACCTGAAGCACCGCTTTAGCTAATGGGGCCTCCTGCTGCTGCCGCGCCGCCGGAGCACGATTTCTGTTCTCATCCTGAAGCAATGTTCTTAACCCGAGGTAATATTTCTGGGTTAGCGGAGTCTGTAACCTGAAGCATATGTAACCTGAAGCGTATGTAACCCAAGGTACCACTGTACTTTTGTTGTGACCTTTGCTCTATTGAATTTGTTCACTGTGCAGAAACAGCTATGACCAAGATGGCTCCTCTCACACTATTTTTATGCCAACATATACCAAAATGGCACCTCTGCAATAATAACATCCTTATGTGCGCTGTCATGTCCTATCTAGGGTTTACTCACACATTCACTTTGACAATATCACTTTGGTTTGGAAAAGTAATCCAGGATTGATTCTTGAGTTTTCAGCTCTGTGGTTTATTTGGAGGAGACAAACCACGAACTGGGTTCAGGGGGCATATTAAACCAACGCATGCATAGCTCAGTTGGTTGGAGCATGATGCTGACAATGCCAAGGTTGCAGGTTCAATCCCAACATGGGAAAGCCTCATATTCCAGCATTGTCAGGAGTTGGACCAAGTGATCCTCAGGGTCCATTCCAACTCTACAGTTCCATGACTTAGCTGGCAGCAGCAGCAGCAGGACCAGAGGCCGTGATTTCCTTAGCAATAGCTTTCAGGCTTGCACATTCACACTAGGCCATGCTCTGGCTGGGCGTTACTGCAAACTGAGCCTAAATCTGTGTTGCTCTTATCTGCTGTTTCCCAGGGGCTCCTCAGAATTCTCTTGAGTTAAAGTCTTGTCTTTTCGCCCAATGAGTATAACATGACATCAGGTTCTAAGGCTGCAACCCCTTTGAACACGGTGGAATTCTTTTCTGACCAAACATACACAGGGCTGTATGTCTTGGAACACATCCATCTGATTGTTTCATTTGATTATTCCATTCCCACTCCTGCAACACACCCTTTCCCATCTTTCCAGGTTCAGTGTAATGACAGCAGACCCTCCAAGTGTCCCTATTTTCCAGGGACATCCCTGATTTAGAGAAGCTGTCCTGGTTTCTGATTTGATCCCAGAACATCCAGCTTTTCCTTAGGATGTCCCTATTTTCATTGGAGAAATGTTGGAGGGTGTGGTGTTATCCAACCCTCGAGTCGTCTGAAGGCAATCCTGTATTGGGAAGTTTTTTTAATGTTTAATGCTCTATTGTGGTTTTTATATATGTTGGAAGCTGCCCAGAGTGCTGGGGCAACCCAATAAGATGTGTGGGGTATAAGTAGTAAAATTATCAGTATGGAATGGGACATCCATATTTTCATCAGAGAAATGTTGGAGGGTGTGTGATAGAGCTAGCAGTTTGTTGATACACCCTGAATGTTAAGGGCTTGGCAGTTTGGGGATTTGCCCTGGAGTCACATGACCTAGGCAGTTCCTTAGGCCCATATATTTTCCCCTTTCTAGCAGAGAGTCTTAGGGGCTCCTCTGAATAAAGCTTCTTTTATAAAAGTGCTGCTCATTCTTGGTGCCTGTTGTTGGACCCAGAAACACTGTATGGTGTCAGAAAGTGGATAAACATTAACTGGGAGAAACAGGGGTGCCAACTTGAATAAAATGTTGAATAAAATATTGGCCACCTCAAATATTACATTTTGCGAGGAGTGAAGGGACCTCAGTCTCCTATGGGCAGAAAGTCTTCTGGCTGAAGGGCTACAAACAGAAGATAAGAAGCTGTCAGAGCTGCACCCAGAGACAGTAAGGTCTACATAAATGTTGTTAAACCTTTGCAAAAATGAAAATGCTGCAGCCCCCATCAAGCCTGCCATTGTCAACAGATATTGCAGAAAACTGGAGAAAGTTTAGACAAAGATTTGCACTGTACGTACCTGGCAGCAATAGGGACTGAAGGAAAAACTGATACGATCAGTTGCTGTGGTAGGAGAGGAGGCCCTAGACATTTATAATAACTGGGCTCACTGAAGGAGAGAACATGAAGCTGAATGTAATTATTGATAAGTATGAAGGGTGATGCATGCCTAAAAGAATGAGACTTTGGGGAGGGGGTGGAATAAGTTATTCAGGTGTATACGAAAAGCGGAGCAAACAATGGATCAATATGTAACAAAATTAAGAAAGCTGTGAGTAAGAATTGTGCTTTTGTGGACCTGGGAAAGAGTTTGATAAGAGACAGAATTATTTGTGGTATCAAAGATAATGTCATTGGAGAGCGGCTGTTGCAAAAGGGGAATCTGCTCCTGGACAAGACTATTCAGATTTGCAGGGGCTCATAAACCGTGAAGCACAGGCTAAAGATCTGGACTCAGGGAAAGATGTTGTCTATACTCTGCATATTATTACAAAAGATGGGTGCCAGTGGCATATGCATCTCAGTCCCCCACTGGCACTGAAATTAGATATACACAGATGGAAAAAGAGCTACTTGGTATACTATTTGCTTATAAAATATTTACTCAATATATGTATGGGGTTACAAAAGTGGGACGCCACCCCTAATCTCTGCCAAGCTGGGCCAAGATTCCCGGGGGTTGCATACTACTACTACTACGGTGCTACCTTGGGTTACAGACGCTTCAGGTTACAGACTCTGCTAACCCAGAAATAGCACCTCGGGTTAAGAACTTTGCTTCAGGATGAGAACAGAAATCGTGCTCCGGAGGCGTGGCGGCAGCAGGAGGCCCCATTAGCTAAAGCGGTGCTTCAGGTTAAGAACAGTTTCAGGTTAAGAACGGACCTCCAGAACGAATTAAGTTCTTAACCTGAGGTACCACTGTATTATTAATACCCTGCCCATCTGGCTGGGTTTCCCCAGCTACTCTGGGCAGCTCCCAACAGAATACTAAAAACACGATAAAAGATCAAACATTAAAAACTTCCCTAAACTGGGCTGCTTTCAGATGTCTTCTAAAAGTCAGATAGTTGTTTATTTCATTAACATCTGGTGGAGCGGGTGTTCCACAGGGTGGGTGCCACTACCAAGAAGGCCCTCTGACTGGTTCCCTGTAACCTCCCTTCTCGCCATGAGGGAACCGCCAGAAGGCCCTCGGAGCTGGACCTCAGTGTCCAGGCTGAACGATAGAGCTGGAGATGCTCCTTCAGGTGTACAAGGCCAGGCCATTTAGGGTTTTAAAGGTCAGCACCAACACTTTGAATTGTGTCCAGAAACATACTGGGAGCCAATGTAGGTCTTTCAGGACAGGTGTTATGTGGTCTCGCGGCCGCTTTTAGTCTCCAGTCTAGCTGCTGCTGGAATAGTTGTAGTTTCCGGGTCACCTTCAGAGGTAGCCCCATGTAGAGCACGTTGCAGTAGTCCAATGCAGTATTTCCTAGGTGGTCACCCGGTGTCTGTGTTCCTTTGAGAAGCAAGACACAGCGGAGACTGTTGTAGCTTTAAGAAACATGGTTTATTCACAAACCTTTAGTTTGCATGGAGCGAGGACAGAACTTGCAGCATAGTCATATCAAGAGGGGCTTGTTAGCCACAGCAGTGCAGCACCACAGCAGTCCGAGGCATCTTTTCCAGCCTCCCCCCCCCCAAAAAAAAATGGTTCCTTCACCACCTCCTGGTACCACCCCTCCATTATCCTGTTCCTAAAAACTAAGCCTCCTTTATTTATTTCCATGCTAAAACCCAGCTCTTTTGATGTTTAGAAGCACTAATAATGGTTAATCCCTGCTTTTGGGAACCTGTAGCAAAGGAGTTCACCAGATTTCATCAACACTTGTTGATTGACTAGGATTAAAGGCACACACTTGGGACATTGATGTAGTTTAATTAACTCGCCACATGCTAATTGCTGATGCTAATAAGTTGTTGTTGGCATCAATCTGTCTTGAGAGACTATGGAATGCACCTCAGAGGCCTCATATGGCAGCTATGGTAGAAGTTTGTTCACTTGCTTAAAATACAGGTAATGTCAACAACCAGGGCCACTGAATCCACACCCAGCTCCTCAAAGGGCCTACCAGAAGATAGGAACTGACTTATTTACAAGGCATTCCAAAGATTACTTAATATAGGGCTGCCATACGGGAGGGAATTTCCGGAAGGCGGCAAGTAAACTGAGAAATCATGTTTTCGTTAAAAAACGGATTTTTACTTCTTGAAATATGGCAACCACAACTTAATAGTCACAGATTATTGTTCTCTCTTTCTATAAATATGCACACTGCAGAGTACCAGCAGTAAATCAGTGGCTGCCAGCCTGACAGGGACCTTTGCCAGGCATGGTGTTCCCAATGAAGTCTTCAGCAACAATGTTGCTCAACCATTTTAATGGGAAGGTTATTAGAGCTAATTTGCAGATACCTGAAGATTTACTACACCCTACAACTAATGAAAGTCCCAAAAGAAGGAAGGAAACCCAAAAGATAATATTTTGACCGGAAGACCCATGCACTTCCAGAACTTAAGCCAGGAGACAAGGTTTGCCTGATAAATTATCCCACAGGCACTTGGGACCAAAGGTGTACAGTGGTACCTTGGGTTAAGAACTTAATCCGTTCTGAAGGTCCGTTCTTAACCTGAAACTGTTCTTAACCTGAGGTACCGCTTTAGCTAATGGGGCCTCCCGCTGCCGCCACGCCACCGCCACCGCCACATGATTTCTGTTCTCATCCTGAAGCAAAGTTCTTAACCCGAGGTACTATTTCTGGGTTAGCAGAGTCTGTAACCTGAAGCATCTGTAACCTGAAGCGTCTGTAACCCGAGTTACCACTGTACAGTTGTACAGCATCTATATCCAAAGTTTTAGGTCTTTCAGAGGAACAATAGAAACTTTGTGTCCCATAACAGTTGTGTTTAATGAGCCTTCCCTGAATGTTTCCCAGAAGTACAGTGGTGCCTCGCAAGACGAAATTAATCCGTTCCGCGAGTCTCTTCGTCTAGCGGTTTTTTCTTCTTGCGAAGCAACCCTCTTAGCGGATTAGCACTATTAGTGGTTTAGCGGCGAAGCAGCTCAAAAACGGAAAACCCTTTTGTCTAGCGGGTTTTCCGTCTTGCGAGGCATTCGTCTTGCGGGGCACCACTGTATCAGAAAGTACTGATTCTGACTGCAGTCAAACAATTAGTAACTCATCATGTCAAGAACAATCTGATAGCAGAGCCTGCTGGATCCCTATGATGGACAAACACAGACATGTTCTACCACAAAGATAAAATCTCCAGAATGGCTTATAGAGATGTGTTAAAATCTATTATGTACTGTAATTCATTAGCCAAGATCAGTTATTTCCCATAGTAGATGTTTATACAGTTTATGCAGTATAATGACCATACATATCTATAATAATAATAATATAATATAATAATAATATTAAGGTTTTCCCCATATTTGTTCACGTTTTATAACTTGTTAAAAGGGGGAGGTATGATAGAGCTTGATAACTTGTTGACACTCTCTTAATGTTAAGGATGTGGCAATCTGAGGACTTTCCCCTGGCTCTTAGCCTTCTTCCCTTGGCGGGGGGGGGGGGTCCCCAGCTGGCTCCTCCCACATTTCCTCTGTGTCCAACCAGTCTGGGACATGATGGTACAACATGCAGGCCATTAAAACATCAAATTGCACCCTTCTGCTTCTCTTTAGAGACCTCTGCTATATTCATTTGATTTGCAGTTTGTGATTAAAAACAGTGCACCATTTCATGAATTTCCATGTAAAAAAATAAGGAAATTCTCAGATCCCTCCCCCCACCCCACCCCAGTCTTTTGGTGTCTTGTGCCTTACATACTGGAGTTGTAGACAGTTTCAAGGATATTCATTTGTAATCAAGTGGTTTTTAAATTTTATGAAATAAATATAAACAAACAAACATGGGTTGTTATATTGTTAGAATGGATCTGCATGGGGTAAACAAGGTTGGGTCATTTAGTTATGTGCTGGGTGTGTCATAGCCTCTGGGCCAGTTTCACCTCCAGATGTTTAATCCATCTGTTTTAGCATAAGCTGCTTGTGTATGCGAGCCGAATTGCATATCTGTTTATTCTGATTGCAGGTAAGCCTGGGCGGCATTCAGCTAAGCTTTACTCAGAGTACACTCACTGAGGATAACAGGCATGACTAAGCTTGGTCCATTAAGTTCAGTGGGTCTACTCTGAGTGAAGCATAGCTGAATAGCGACCATACATCTCATTATTTTTCAGAATTGTGTGGTTTCAAGTTGTGAAAGCTCATCTTGAATGTAATGCTGAGGTTGTATAATCAACATGACTTCATTTTGGGTGTTTGCTGATGCCTATCTTTTCAAAAAGTTGTAATATACTCCTCAGTATTGGCAGTAGCATGCCAGGGCAAGTAGATAAATAGGTACTGCTGTGGCGGGAAGGTAAATGGCGTTTCCATGCACTCTGGCTTCCATCACAGTGTCCCAGTGCGCGAGAATCAGTTTAGTCATGCTGGCCACATGATCTGGAAAGCTTTCTGTGGACAAACGCCGGCTCCCTTGGCCTGAAAGCGAGATGAACGCCGCAACCCCATAGTCGCTTTTGACTGGACTTAACCGTCTAGGAATCCTTTACCTTTTACCTCTCACAGTGGCCAACCAGATGCTTGTGAGAAGGCTGCAAGCAAGACCTGAGCACCCGTGCATCCTCCTCTCCTGCAGTTTCCAGCAATTGGTATTCAAAGACATAACGCCCCCTACTGTAGAGGTAGAATCATAGAATTATGAAGTTGTAAGGCGTACCGAGGGTCATCTAGTCTAACCCCCTGCAGTGCAGGAATCTCAACATGCGGTTCCCCCATCCAGTTTGAAAACACGCTGGAACGTGCTTAGCTTTGCCAATGTGCTAGCAGTCTTATTGCTGTACCTTTTAAAGACTCTTATTGCTGCACTCTTTTAAAGACACTCAAGTCGGTGGCCATCACTGCCAGATGGGCGGAAATTGCTAAAAAATGTCCGGGGGAAACATATTTTTTTTGTTTCATTTTTGTGAATTTGACAACTTTGGCAGGAAAAAAAAACCTCAACAACTTTTCTATCCGGATTTTCTCTGTTTGAAATACAGTGGTACCTCTAGATACGAACGGGATCCGTTCCAGAGCCCCGTTCGCATTGAGACGTAAACGTAACTAGTGATGGTATGTCTGCGCACGTGCGTCACTTTTCGACGCTTCTGCGCATGCGTGTGGCGTCATTTTGAGTGTCTGCGCATGTGCAAGCGGCGAAACCCAGAAGTAACGCGCTCCGTTACTTCTGGGTTGCCAAGCAGCACAACTCGAACGCGCTCAACTTGAAGCGTATTGAACCCGAGGTATGACTGTATGGCAACCCTAGCTAGAGCCCACAGAATGGGTATTCTTCCAAACTGCAGTTCTGATCACTCACCACTCGGGGCAGCCATATAGAAGGCTGAAGTTTCCAGCTCCTGATAGTATGCTCAGTGGTGGAGGAACCTTCTCCGGCACCCGGGGCGGCGCAGCCCATACAGACTGCGCATGTGCAGAATCCCATGCGTGCGCACTCCATACAGAATGCCGTACATGCACAGCCCTTACGGACAACGTGTGAGAGCGGCAGCCCGTACGGACGCCATGCGAGCGGCGCCCACACGGACTGCGGGCGCCCTTTGCTGCTCTATAACTGGGGGGAGGCAGGGGCCATCTTGTCACCCCTCCCAGAGTGGCACCCGGGGCTGCCCGACCCCTCCGACCCCCCTCCCTACGCCACTGAGTATGCTCCCCTTTTGTTTTGCGATAAGGCTGCCTTATGGATTAGCTGCTTGCTCATTAAAAGTGCCCAAAGTCCTGTTAAACTTCTGAAGTCCCGCTGAGAACTGTGGCAATACACTAGTGCGCAGCGTGACTTGTTGTAATATAACTGCCTCAGCATCCTTTTGCCTAGCCAGAAGGACGAGTCTAGCCTGCTGTACTCCTTTCATTTCTGAGTTATTGGAGAACAAGTTGCAGAGCCACCTGGTGCTCTGCCTGTAGCCAGGGCTCTGCGGTATTTTGGCAGCCAGAAAAGCTGGTTTCTGGAACTTCAGTTGTGCAGATGCTCTCTTTTTGCATCATTTAGCCTGCAATGGTTTCTTGCCAGTTTGCCCTTCTGAAAACTGCAAAGCTCTGTGATGTTTGAATGCCGGCAGGGTCAATATAGTAAGCGTGATCCTTCTACATTTCTTGCAATAGAATCAAAGAATTGTAGACTTGGAAGGGATACCGGGGGACCTCTAGTGACTAGTCCAACCCCCTGCAATGCAAGAATCTCAACTGAAGCATCCGTGACAGATGGTCACCCAACCTCTGCTTAAAAACCTCCAAGGAAGGAGAGTCCACAACCTCCTAGGGGAGTCTGTTCCACTGTCAAACAGCTCTTTCTGTCAGAAAGTTCTTCCTGATGTTTAGTTGGAATCTCCTTTCTTGTTGCTTGAATCCATTGGTTTGAGATGTACCCTCCGGAACTGGAGAAAACAAGCTTGCGCCATCTTACATGTGACATTGTGTGTGTGTGTGTGTGCGTGTGTGTGTGCGTGCGTGTGCGTGTGCGCGCGCCTCCAGGAAAGGGAATCCTATCATGATCACCTTACCCCAAATGTATCCACTCACCAGCTTCAGTCGGCAGAACTGACAGTATTACAGAAGCCACATTAGACCCATTCCACATTTGTAAGAACCTGATATTTTAGTGTGGCAGCACCGACCCTTTGTAACTCCCTGACTATTGATATCAGGCAGGTGCTTTCACTGTACTCTTAATGATATCTGCTAAAAACATCTTTGTTTAGACAAGCCTGTACAGATGTTTAGAAAGTTGATGTGAGTCTTAATCTGTTTTTAATCTTTAATCTGTTTTTAATCTTAAACTTTTTTTAATGTCCTAAATAATTTTTGTTACCGTATTTTTCGCTCTATAACACGCACCTGACCATAACACACACGTAGTTTTTATAGGAGGAAAATCCGTAGGCATGCCACCCGTAGGCATTCCCTCCATAACACGCACAGACATTTCCCCTTACTTTTTAGGAGGAAAAAAGTGAGTGTTATGGTGCAAAAAATACGGTAATTTTTCTTAGTGATGATCTTATTGTTGTTTTTGTAAACCACTTTGAAGTTTATTTTTACAATCAAATGGCGTGTAAATTTTATGAAGTAAAATTATCTGCATATGTAATTTCAATTGTTTCCCCACGCTTTGGAGAGTGTAGAGCTTTTTATGTGTGCACATTGCACTGTGTCCATTCAGCACTTGGCCAGTGGAGACCCAATTTATGTGGGCAAATGAAGCTCTGCCCCACCAACCTCTGTTAGCTGCCCAGCAGCCCCCTACTTGCCTTTTTACTTACAACCAGATGGGGGCAAAAAGAAAAATTTGTTGCCTCTTCCTGTCATTGGCTCTGGCGCCCCCTACTGTTGGGCTCCCTGCTTTCTGCCCTGCCAGGCACAAAGGGCACCAGCTGCTATGGCACTTGATAAATTCATGGAGGGTAAGGCTGTCACTGGCTATGAGTCATGATGGCTACCTCCACTATTAGAACTTAGATAGTGATAGGCCGATTAAATGGGGAGGGGCTATGCAAAATAGGACTGACTCCATTCTCATTGGCTCCTATCAAGATCTGTGGGGTCAAGTAAATTTGGGGGTACTGTTGAAGAATGGGATGGGAAAGCTGGGGGAGGGGTAAAATCTGTCTTCTGCCCCCAGGCAGTGGGTGGCCTAGCTTTTCGCCTGCCACAATGACTGGCATTGTGTCAGTTTTCAGATATTTCAGGGTACTTTCGAATGTAACAGAATTACACCCCAAAGGCCTCCTTTTCATATTGTGTTCTGACTTCTGTCAGACCTGCCTTTGTTTTCTGTGGGAGTTTACTATTACTGATATAATTTTTTTGTTAAGTCATTTTCTCTCTCACACACACACACACAAGCACACCATCGGTTGTGACTGGCATGCTTAAAGACCCTTTATCTTAAAGCCTTTATCTTAAAGCCTATGTCTAAACAGCCTCTTTAAAAGGCTGGCTTCATTATCGTGGCATCTGCTCACCGTGAATGAGTGCCTTTCAGAAGTCCCCATTATAAAGTTCAGCCTGCTCTGGTTTATAGTTTATAGTTCAGTAATAAAAAATTGCTGTAGGCTGTAAGTTGGGGATACAAAGCATTTCTTCATACAACAATTGCGGTTGTTTTTTGGTTTTTTATAAGGTATTGATGCATGGCACTCTTACAAAAGTTGTTCAGTATGACTTTAGTTTTACCTCATAGATTTATTTAATTTCTTTAAAAAAATATGTTTCAAATGTTTGAAATGCTGGCTGCTTTGCATAGCAATCTACCTATACACACACAAAAACACACATGAAAATCCCTAAAGGCAAAGGGTGAGGGTCCCATCCTCTCTCTCTCTCTGGCTTCTCCCTGCCTACAGAATCCTCCACCCCGTCTTCCTCTTCTTCCTCTTCACCAGACAGCAACTCCCATCCCAAACCTGCCCCTGAGACACAAGCATGAAGCATTATCACAGCCCAGTGACACTTTCCAGCCAGGCAAAAGTACTTTGAGGCTGCATAGCAGAGGCAGTGAAACATGCGGCTTAGTGGCAGGGATCATGGTCCAGGGAGAGACCCAGGGCCAGACAGAGAGGGCTCAAGGGCCACATTCAGCCCCTGTAAGAACACCAGATGAGCCTGCTGGACCAGGCCAATGGCACATCAATTCTAGCATCCATCCTGTTGCACCTTAGTATTGCACAAACCCATCTTAACAACGCAGTTAACTTAACCAGCAGAATAATTTCTTGCCATAGCTTATGCAAAAAAGTCATTTCTATCAGGTGCTTTCCCACAGTTTGGCAAGAGGTATTCAAGCATGTGTATAGATAGAATTCAGATAAGCAAGTATCGCTTCATGTGGTACATGCAGTGGCGTAGCGTGGGTTGTCAGCACCCGGGGCAAGGCAAGTAATTTGCGCCCCCTAACCCGTGGATTTTAGCACTCGAGTCTCTTCTGCGCCCCCCCCCGATGTTGCGCCCGGTGCGGCCGGCCCCCACTGCACCCCCCACGCTACGCCACTGGGTACATGAGAAGTACTCTTTGTCATGTGTCCATTAGTTCTAATGCTGGAGTCACAGTTATGACTGCAGTTGAGGACACGCACAGGAATGGGAGAGAAATTTGATTGTTTGCATTTAAAGTTGAACTTACCTAATTTGTTCATTCTGAAACTGAACTGAAACATGCAGTGAGCCTGTCTCCAAATTGTGCAATGCAAGCAGCAAATACCAAAATAATAATAATAATAATGCACATATTTGTGTAAAGTGTGCATAAAAACGTATATAGTAGTGAAAATAATACCCAAGAATGTACAACATTAGGGAAAATTGCTTTGCAAAAATGCATATACCGTGCAAAATTGCATGAAGACACATATATTAGGAGAAATTCATATTAAAATACTGACCTTACAAGTATAATGTATATGTAATACTATGTAGACATTTTGTATATGTATTGAGATATCAATCAATCAACAAGGAAATATTGAGAACTCATATGGAGAACCTCCATGCGCCCATTATGGGACACAGTCTCAAGAGTCAGGGTCTGATTTGTACCAAGAAAAATTAGCCTTGTAATTGATGTAGAGAAATGCCCTTAACAGGAGAGGACAACATGACGGGACAGAGGTGCTCATCTGATCTCCCGGCAGGTGAGTCACGGCTATTTAGCAAGGAGGGGCAAATCACACCGGCAGACGCAGCCTGGTGTTTCTACCAGTGCATTTGCGTCTCTCCTGCTTCTCACTGCCTCACCCATTTCCTCCTCCCAGGTGAACGTTGTCGCCCCACCACAACTTCCACTACTGATACTTAGATGTGTATATACTTGTAAATTGATTTGCATTGTTTAGTTGGCATGCAGTTGCAGAAGATTTTGTCGTGTTCATGTCTAAATGTTACAAAGCGGTTGCAGTCTCAGTGTGTGTGTTTGTTAATAGACTAGCACGGTCTAATTTGCCCTCTTTTCCTTCCACTCAGAATGGCACACATAATAAAATTCGTGAATAGCTGGTTTTGGTGGGAGAACATCTGGATGCCTGCCAACTGTAGCTGGTTGGACTATGAAGATCGCAATGGATACATCTTTCCGAAACCACAACAGTTATTGGTCACAATTCCATATGCTTTTGGGATGTTGGCTCTTAGGTTCTTTGTTGAAAGGTATCTATTTCTCTTTTACTTTTATCTATTGCTTTTCCAAAGCTCCAAGAATGCGAAGGCAATGGGAAGATTGCTTCAAATTGCCCGCATGTAGCTGTAATGTTACGAAGCTGCGTGTAGCTTCATTAGAATTTTTTCTTGTTTAGTTTTGAAGCCTCTTGAAGTAAGTACCTTGCTCCTTTTTCCCATTCTGTTTCTAGCTGAATAGATTTTCGTAGCATTGAGGTGAGGAGATTACACCTTAGACCACATGCCTCCCAAGGAGCATCTCAGGATCTAAAACTGAGGTGTGGGCCCAACCTAGAGCAGGTTACTGCATATATTATTATTATTATTATTATTATTATTATTATTATTAAAGATAAGGTGGTGTAGAAAGGTGAAGGCATATGTAAAGAAAGAAATTGAGGGATAAAATACCATAAAACAAAAGTTGCATGCATTAATTCACAGTAATATGCACCAAGATAGGAATTAATGATATTAATAATAATAATAGTAATAGTAATAATAATAATAATAATAATAATAATAATAATAATAATAATAATAATACCTCACCCATCCTTCTGGGTTACCCCAGCTAAGGCTGACCTCACTACTTTATTTATTCATTTTATTAAGTTTCAGCAATGGAAATGAAGTCTTTTGCTATTGCACTGTCATGTCTTAAAATATTTACAAGTGTTCCAAGAAAAATGAATGAAGAATATAATATTTCAACTTTGACTTCTTGGGAGGAGGAGCTTGGCTGAAAGCCAGGAAGGGGTGGAGCCTCCAGTTCTCCTACCCAGGCCATTAGTCTGAGCTGCCGCATTGCTGAAGCAACATCTCTTGGCCACACTCCAGACATCCTTCTCTGGAGAAATCAGCTGGAAAGAGATGGGAGCAATTATATATATGGATATATCAGAAGCATTTTGTTTGGCAGGTGTGGAACTGCTATGCTAACTTCTTGGCAGGTGCATTGCTGCTACTTATGAGCAGGGAGGGATGAGGTGGCAGAGAGGCAAATGTACCAGCAGAGCCAATCTGGGCGGTCCTTAATCTTTGCACTGTTCTGACCTCATCACCACCTCACCTATTTCCCTCCTGGTAAGCAATAGCAATCCTCTTTCTGCAAAGCCAATGCAGTGGTTCCACATCTCATGTTGTCTCCCTTCTTATCCAGCAGTACAGTGGTACCTTGGTTCTCAAACTTAATTCATTCCGGAAGCTCGTTCCAAAACCAAGGCGCACTTTCCCATAGAAAGTAATGCAAAACGGATTAATCTGTTCCAGACTTTTAAAAACAACTCCTAAACAACAATTTAACATGAATTTTACTATCTAACGAGACCATTGATCCCTAAAATGAAAATAATAATCAATGTACCGTACTATAAAATAAATAAGACAGTATAGTAGATGATAAAAATTGAAATTAAATATTTTTCTTACCTGCACTGATGATAGTCCTTGTTTGGATGGGGGGCTTTTATCCATTTCCACGGTCACACAATCAATCAGTCAGGAGCTAAACTGGGTTCCACACAGTCACAAAAACCAATGAACCGAAAAAGCCTCAAAAACAAAAACGCAAAATAAATAGCAAAAACAAAAGCGCCAAACTTAATCCGTTTGACTTCTGAAATGTTCAAAAACCAAGGCGCAGCTTCTGAGTGGTGCAGGTGCCCCGGAAACAATAGCTGACAGCCGTATCGGATGTTCGGCTTCCAAAAAACGTTCGAAAACTGTAACACTTACGTCCGGGTTTTTGGCATTTGGGAACCAAGGCGTTTGAGTGCCAAGGCATTTGAGAACCAAGGTACCACTTTATTCCTAAGTGCAGCACAGTCCAGCTAAAAGAGTGGCTGATTTTCCATGTGAAACCCTTTCCATAGTCACAGGTATCATTTCTCGGTGTTGCAGTAACAGTAGGAAAAGCAAACTCATCAGCAGATAGCACAGTTTCCACTGAAATCTATTAGAATCATTGCCAATTTTTGTCTCCTTTTTAAAAAAAGGCTCCTCTTTTGCATCTCTCCAGGTGCATTGCTGCTCCTCTAGCAAATCTCATGGGCATAAAGAGTGTGAAGCGTGTCCGGCCCCAGAAGAATCCCACCTTGGAAACTTTTTTCAGGAAGTGCACGAAAAAACCATCACAGGTGAAGGCTTCTTTAAAAGGATGTATCTTTAGTAGATGCCTGTTCGCAAAACCATCGTCTGTGCCTGTCTGCATTGGAAGTATAAGAAGGCACCGTTTTCCATTCCACCCTTCATCTACCGCATGCAGCACTGCTTCCATTCCGCTGCAGTTCCTCTTCCACCAAAAACTGCATTCTTCGTCTTGCTGTCTTTTTGACTTAGCAGTTAGTTACAGAAATCATGCAAGTTACACGGTCATTATGTTATTCAATCCCATGTATTTCACGGTCATTACATTATTTCAATCCCATGATTATACATAATCATGTATAATTTGTGGACTGAAAGCAACAACACAGATTGATTTCTGTTCTGGACAAGGGACAAATATGCAGACATCAGCAATTTCCATCCCCATTTCTCTTGAAATTCTCCAACATCCCTAGTTCTGAATGCATATGGCTTTCTAAAACTTATATATCCCACTCGCTAGACCAGTACTGGAAATTCCAAGTGGCTCTCATAAATACATTTTTGTGTACATTTATGTTATGTTTTTATCTTGCGTTTTAGGCCCCAAATCACTTAATAATGAAAATCCTATTCAGTTTACAATTCCCAGCACAGTACAAAATGCAGTAAAATCTAGAACACCAAAAATTTGAAAATGCTATACATCCATGCAGTCAGTTCAAGTAACACACATTCCCGCTGGTGCCGGTTTAACTAATCAAAGCCTTTCTGGAAAGGAAGACTTCAAAATGCTTGATGCAAGTGGACTCTGGGGCACTCCTGATTTGCCCTGTAGACTTTGGAGGAGTTGCAGCCAGATTTGATCTTCACCACTTCCCCCCACTCCTCTCTTACTGCTGCTGCCGCCCAGCCTGAGTCCTTGGGCAAGGGCTGGATTTTCAACTCTTAACAAATTAGAAACCAAAAAATGTAAAAACTGTACATCAAAAGTAGTGTGGGTGAGTGGAACTGACCCCCCACACTCTCCCCATGCTCTGATCCTTCAAGGGACTGTTTCTCACAATTCAGGGAGAAAACAGCAGCAGCATTCAGGAAGTGAAGGCACATGTGAGGCAGGACTGAATCAAAGAATTAAAGAGTTGGAAGAGTCATCTAGTCCAACCCCCTGCAATGCAGGAATCTCAGCTAAAGCATCCATGACAGATGACCACCCAACCTCTGCTTAAAAACTTCCAAGAAAGGAGAATCCCCCACCTCTGTAGGAGTCTGTTCCACTGCCAAACAGCTCTTACTGTCAGAAAGTTTTTCCGAATGTTTAGTCATAATCTCCTTTCTTGTAATTTGAAGCCATTGGTTCACGTCCTACCTTCCAGAGCAGGAGAAAACAAGTATGCTCCCTCTTCCATATAATAAAGGTAAAGGGACCCCTGACCATTAGATCCAGTCGTGACCGACTCTGGGGTTGCGGCGCTCATCTTGCTTTATTGGCCGAGGGAGCCAGCGTACAGCTTCCGGGTCATGTGGCCAGCATGACTAAGCCGCTTCTGGCGAACCAGAGCAGTGCACGGAAATGCCATTTACCTTCCCGCCGGAGTGGTACCTCTTTATCTACTTGCACTTTGAGGTGCTTTCGAACTGCTAGGTTGGCAAGAGCAGGGACTGAGCAACGGGAGCTCACCCCATTGTGGGGATTCGAACCGCCGACCTTCTGATCCCAGGCTCTGTGGTTTAACCCACAGCACCACCCGTGTCCCTCTTCCATATGATAGACCTTAATATATTTGAAGACGGCTATCATATTTCCTCTCAGTCTCCTCTTTTCCAGGCAAACATACCCAGCTTCTACAACTGTTCCTTGATCTGGAAACCCTGAGTTCCACCCATTTGTACCCTGCTTTTTCCGTCCCTTTCTTGCCGCATTCACACATCACAGTAAATCAGGGGTGGCCAACACGATGTCCTCAAGGTATACTCCAATTTCATTTTTTAAAAAAGATCTTTGAAAGACTGAGGAAGTAGAAAGGTTTCTGCCTGATGATAAAGAGATGTTAAGATAGGTCCCAGGAGGACCTTTCTGGGGGAAACAGTGTGATTTACATAGATCATGTAATTTCACCACAGCAGGCAGTGAGACCATTAGCATAGCTTCTGTCAAAAGGTGAACTGCAGCAGAACGGAAGCAGTGCTGCATGCAGTGAACAGAGGGCAGAACAGAAAACGGTGCCTTCATACATCCCTAGGGGGGCCACTACTGAAAAGGCTCTTTCTCTCAAATGCCAAACACACTTTCCCCACAAGCATGGGAAGACTTTAATTAGAAATAGAGAAGATGATGGTTTTAGAAATGGTTAGAGAGCAAGCACCATAAGAAGCACATGTGTTGGAGTAAGAAAGGGGAGGCAAAAAGTTGGCTGGCAGGATAGAAAATAGAGACAGGTAAGGGGGGGTGCCCATTTTCCCAAAGCAGCTTCTGAACCAGTCCTATAAACAAGTGTGGTATATCTCAAAATGGATCAATTTAGGCTGATATCCTGTACACAATTATATGGAACTCCTGCTGAGGTTAGTTTCAGATTAGCCATGCTGCTGGTTAATCTATTGTTGTTATTAATTAATTTTGTATACCGCCCCCCAGTGCTTTTTTTCTGGGGGGGGCCAAACAAAGCATAAACGAAGAGTCTTGTGACACCTTGAAAGACTTAACACATTATATGCCATGAGCTTTTGTGCTCTTTAGCCCACTCTGTCCAGTGCTTGAATGGCCATGAAATCTTACGCCACAATAAATGCACAAGTCCTTAAGGCGTTGTTTTCACTGCAACAAACTTGAGTCAGCCCCTGCCCTCCAGAAAACGTGGAAAGTCAATGTCAGAAAGAAGTGCCTACTTCCTAGTGGTGAAAACTGCAGCCTTAGAAATGAGAAGGCCCTTTCTTTTTTTGTCTTTACTTTGCCTCTAACCTGTGACACGTGTGTGCCACTGACTTTCCCCACAGTTGGAGATACGTGGATTAGCCAAAAAGTGTAACTGGACGGTGCACCTGGTGGAGAAATGGTTCCGCCGGCGGCGAAATCTAGAAATCCCAACTCTGCACAAGAAATTCCAGGAAGCTTGGTAAGAACAGGCAGCATGGCCATCTGTGTGTATAGAAAATGAGTGTGCCAGGGAGAAGAAGATGAGGCTAGGAGGACCTTTCTCTGTCTGTCTCTCTCTCCCCCCCCCCATTATAGTTGCATGGAAGAGTATTCCACCAAGGGAGCCCAAGGGAGCCTGACTCTTCAGCAGGGGCTGTACCAATTAGGGGATGGGGGTGGGTGGGTGGGTAGAAATTCAATTCAGTTCACATTTAAAGGCAAACATAACTAATTCACACTTTCCAAAAGAATCCAAGAACCAAAACGCAGCCCTTTGCATTATTTTCACAAATATATGAATTTGCCCTTGAATGTATGTTATACATATACAAATATTTGAATGTACCCTTTTGGTAACACATTACTTGTCTGGAGAACTGCATTACAAAATTCAGAGAAAGGTGATGGATGAGTGTGTTTCATTTCGCTTATTGTTTTGAATTTGAATTGAACTGAATAGGATTTCTCCTCCATCCCTACATATGACTAAATCACTCAGTGTGGGAGAGCTAATATTTCATCATTCTGAATATTAGGAATAAAAATTATCAGGTTCTCTGTTCCTCCCATTCCCGCACCCAAAGCTTTCCTGTATTACATCACTGTATTTCCACAGTGCAGGAGTAAAGGCAATTTAAACCTCACCTTGTTTGCCTTTCACAGAATCTCAGCAGGTTCAAACTTGCAGATGATCCTGGGTACCATTTTGTTTTTAACTTTGCCTGTTTAGTTTTCTTCTCAGATCTCAAAATAGCTAAGCAAAACTGAGTTCTTGATTTCAAAAGCCAAAGCTTAGCTGCCAAAGACCCTTTGGAAGTAAGTCCCACTAAATTACACGAGACTTACTTCCAGGTAAACAGCAGAGGTTATTCCGTGTGTAACTTAAAGGTTCATTCTGCTATTGTTCATGTCAACTGGCCAAGAGGGGGATGGGTAGAGGTGTTGCTTAGCAACTAAGCTTAGTGGCATGATCTTCGCTAGTAGCGCATCTCTGATAGGCTGTTTACTTCTGAGGGAGTTTTCATCTGTACGGTCCTGGCTTCCAGTTCCTGAGGAACAAACACTCAAAGGAGAATTCTTCCCAAAGACTTTAAAGTGTAGATTGCAAATCGCTGGGTTAAGGCACTTTAGGCAATACACACAATTAATCCTGAATACACCTAAAGGTCAAAAGATGCTGTCACGCCCTTGCTAATCCTATAAAGAGGAGAGGAACCAACCCAGCTTAATGTAGCAAGTATTTCTGGAATATCTCACTATGCCCAGTTGGTGGAGCGCTCTGTCCCTTTCGCCTTTGGTATCTCTTAGATCTAGATGCCTGGGGAGGTGTCTCTGCCTCCTGAGAGGCAGCCAGGCCCGGTGGAGCAAAGGTAGAGCTTCTCCCAGTGTCTGACAGCATTGGGGTGGGTGGCGTGGCAGGCACTGTGGAAGTGTCAGAGACAGACTCTGACCTGTGAGGAAGCAGGCAGGACTCTCATTGCGGAGAGGGATGAGATGAGAGAGCAGGTTGAGGGACCCCCACCCCACCCCGGATCTTCACCACCAGGCTTCCCCAATCCTGGCAGAGACACCCACATCATGCTGGAGCCTTCCCCCAGGTCCTCAGCAAGCTCTCCATGTGCATCGTCCTGATTTGGCCAACCCAGGGCAGTATGTTTGGTTGAATGTCTTTCTGCTTTGTACAAGGCCTGAACTAAGAAAGTTGAGTTTGCTTAGTGTTATCAGGACTTTTTTCTCCCTTAAATGACTTCGTTAACAATGCATAGAATCAGTCTTTCCATGTAGGTATTGCTTTCCATTCTTTGGTGTTGGCTCAGTGGTCTTGCGGGTGGCCATACATCTGCAGTCTACCAACAATATTCACCTACTCCTTCCTTCTTCCGCTTCATTACTGTCAGGGAACTGACATCGGAGCTAGAGGCGGAGGGAAGGCTCTCAAATGATGCTGGAGAAGGGCCCAGCAGGGGGAGAGGCAGCTCCGCAGATGGGGAAGCAAATCAGCGCAACACCAGGGATATAGAGGGGCTGATGGGGGAATCGGCGAGAGGGCTCCAGGACTCTTTACCGGACACCAGTGGGGAGAGCACGGGTCCTCCGCTACCCACGCCCACCCTGCGCAGAAGACCTCCGCGCAGAGAGAGTAGGAGGAGACTGGGTGTCAAACAACTTTTATGTTGGAAAAGATTTAAGAAACGCCCACTGATGGATTCTGCTAGCGACTGAGGTAGCCACGAAGTGAAGGGCTGCCCAGACTGAAAGGTTTAGCAAGGCAACAAAGCCTGGAGAGGCGGCAACTTACGCACAAGCAACCCATACACATTACAATTACAAATCTTCCACTTCCTTTCATTGGGCTGTGTGATTCTAGCTGGCATTATATCTGCACCCCCCAAAGGCACACTCCTCCATTGTCTCCCGAGACAGACGGATGCCAACACAAAGAAAATCTGCACTGGCATTTTCCACCAAACATTAAGGAATGATATTTGATGATTTTAAGTTGTCTTGGCTTCTCTTTTTTACAATCTTAACCTCAGTTCTCCACATTTCTACAGCAATTTGTGTTTGTTTGTTTGTTTGTTTGTTTGTTTGTTTGTTTGTTTAAAAAGATCATTAAATTTAGCAGCATTTTAATGTGAATTTCACCCACCAAACACATTCGTGTATGAAGTTTTGTCTAATGTACCCATTTTTACAAGCCACTTGACCTAACACAATGCATTTTGTATGTTATTTTCCGCAATTATATGCATGTATATGCACAATTTCCCCTAATATATGTGTAAAATTCTGAAGCATGTCTGTGTTTCGGTTCTTGTGTTGTTTCAGAAAGCACATGTTTGTTAGATTTGCCTTTAAATGTGAACTGAATCAGTTCTCTCCCCCACCCCTGATGCCCATTAAAACTGCACTTTGCAATCATAATTAGAAGTAGGATTTTTGAACCAGTTTCAGCTAACTACAATACTAGCAGTAATCAGAAACAATGTTAAAGCTAACCACAATGTACCGTATTTTTCCATGTATAAGACTAGGGGTTTTTTTTACAAACAAAAAAATGGTTAAAAATTGGGGCTCCTCTTATACACGGGTAGTGCTGAGGGGTGTTTTCTTAATTTGGAGTCCCCCAAAATAGGGAGCATCTTATACACGGAAAAATACGGTAACTTTGAAAATGAAAGGAAGGAGTTAGGATGAAATGAAGGAGGTGGAAAGAAGGGATCTTTTTGATCTCCAAAATATGTACAGAAAATTGGGCAGCATTATGTCTACTTCAGATGTGTGACTTCTGTGTTCTTCAATCCTTTTTTCCTTCTTTTTTTGCAGTTGGCGATTTATATTCTACTTGACATCATGTATTGCTGGAATTGTATTTCTCTATGATGTAAGTTAAATGGGAGATAACAAGTGAACCTTTAATAAAATCTTCATCAAAACTAAGGCCTGATCCTGCTTCCTCTAAAGCAAGATTTGCCATGTGCCCAGAATTTTTCCTTGTTGCAAAATAGGGGTTGGTTCCCAATTTCTCGGCAGTTGCTTGTCATGATAATCCCAAATCTAGTCTTATAAATGGGGATTTATGAAATTTTATTTGATTAAGAAGAAGCCAGGACTGGGGAATTATCCTGCCCTCCTCTTAGTCCAATGCATGTTGTGGTATAGGGGTTTCTCCCCCACCCCCGATGCTAGAACTCTTCAGGAAATCTGTAAGCAGGTTCTCCCACTAATAGTAACAAGAACCCTGTAAGGTAGGCCGGAACTACCATCCTCATATTGCAAATGGCGGTGAGTGGCAGGTGAGTGAGAATGGCTTGCCTCAGGCCACTTAGTGAGTTTGTGGCAGAGGTGAGATTTGAACCAACTCAGTTGCTCAGCCAGTGTGCTGCGCTCACTCTGTAACATGGAAAATAATGGTAATTATCTGCCTGATTCTGTTTTGTTTCGTTTTCCCCTAGAAACCCTGGCTTTATGATCTTTGGCAGGTTTGGGCCAACTATCCATACCACGTGAGTGCTGTTTCTGCTGCTTCTCTTAGAGTTCTAATTGTCCCCTCTTTCTGAAAAGTCGTCCCACAACGCTTTAATGGGGTCAGAGTAACCGTTTTGCCCACCCCATGTTGAGTTTCACATGCCCACTAGTCAAAAAGAGAAGAGTGCATAAGAACATATGAAGCTGCCTTTTCCCAGGACAGATTATTGGTTGATCTAGTTCAGTACACTGACTGGCTCTTTAGGATTTCAGATAGGGGTCTCTCCCAACCCTATGTGGAGGTGCTGGGGATTGAATTGCATGCAAAGTCCTTGGCCTCATCCCCCGAAGAAGGGAAAATCTATCCCAGGGTCATAACTGGCCCCTTTCTTTTAGGCATCCTTCTGTTATTCCTTGGCCACAGTGCTAACACCAATACAGTGGTACCTCGGGTTACATACTTAATTCATTCCGGAGGTCCGTACTTAACCTGAAACTGTTCTTAACCTGAAGCACCACTTTAGCTAATGGGGTCTCCTGCTGCTGCCGTGCCGCCGGAGCACGATTTCTGTTCTCATCCTGAAGCAAAGTTCTTAACCTGAAACTGTTCTTAACCTGAAGCACCACTTTAGCTAATGGGGTCTCCTGCTGCTGCCGTGCCGCCGGAGCACGATTTCTGTTCTCATCCTGAAACAAAGTTCTTAACCTGAAGCACTATTTCTGGGTTAGCGGAGTCTGTAAGCTGAAGCGTATGTAACCTGAAGCATATGTAACCTGAGGCACCACTGTACCAGTGTTTTCTCCCCTCCCCCAGACTGTCTGACTCAAGAGGTAATGGGCATTCTTTCTCTTTCCAGTCTTTGCTGGCATCTCAGTATTGGTACTACGTCCTCCAGATGAGCTTCTATAGTTCGCTGTTGCTTACTCTTGGATTTGACACCAAAAGGAAGGCAAGTCGTGATAACAGTTCACAATATACAGTCCACAAATGTTTTATGATTTTCTGCCTTTTTTATTGGAGAAGAAAAGCGTTGCACTGCAGTGTTCCATCAGTGCTACACAGCCGTACCTCGGAAGTCGAACGGAATCCTTTACGGAAGACCTTTCGACTTCCAAAACGTTCGGAAACCAAAGCGCGGCTTCTGATTGGCTGCAGGAAGCCCCTGCAGCCAATCAGAAGCCACGGAAGCCCCACTGGGTGTTCGGCTTCCAAAAATAGTTCGCAAACCAGTACACTCACTTCCGGGTTTGTGGCGTGCGGGAGCCAAAATGTTTGAGAACTAAGCTGTTCATAAACCAAGGTACGACTATACTTAGTTTAGTGCTGGGAGAGAACTGGACGCTGAGAGTGCAAGGGCTCATGATAGCAACTCAGAGAAGCCAGGGCACTATAGGGTGAAATGCACACGCCAAAGGCATTTTGAGAGACATGCTGTGTATCAGTGTTGATATGTTAATGCTAGGAGACTCCAAGCCAAGATGGCTCCAAGGAACAATTAATGGACACAAAGGAAACTATAGGAAGGACAGGGAAGGGCATACTGAAGGTTATGTTGTTCTCTGCATCAAAGAGGACCTAGAGTTCAACAAGTAAGAAAATCTCAAAGGGGCAGGCTTTTCCCACATAATCACTGTGGGTGGTAATGATATTTATTATTAATAATAAGTTTTATTGTGCCCTTCCTCCTACAGAATACTTTCGGGGACTTCTTCCTACAGAGGCAAATATACCTATAAGAATTCATTAAAAAAACAGTTTCTAAAAACAGTTTCAGCTAAAAACATTGTAAAAACATTCTGCTACCAGGTCCCAAGAGTAATTTAATACTGCAGATGTTCCCTCGTGAAAGAAGGCAACTTCTTTCAGAACATAAAATTCCCTTCAAATATAGCAGCTTGGGTGGAGGTGTGAACAGGACTGACTTTCAGATAACCTTGCTCCAATACTGTCACTTGCAAGCATTGGCGTTGGATTGTGCCACAGGTCAGCTATGCCCCACCACAATCATCTTGCTGAATACACTCAGAAAAAGAGACAGTATGGCATCCAACACTGTGTTGGGGTTTGGTGATTGATGGAAGTAGTAGCCATTAACAGAGTCTCATCAAGCAAAAGCTAATCAGGACCCTGGACAGCTTCCAGTGGGTCTTCCTGGATGAGCTTTGGAAAATGTTGTCTCAGCACAACATTAGCTCAAGAAATGTTGCAAAACATTGCCCCCCCCAAAAAAAAATCACATATGTCAGGATGAAAGGTGTTTAGAAATGAATAATTGTGATAAACTGCATGTGAGAAAAGATTTTGTGATAAAATATGTATTTAAATGTCATGCTTTTTAAAGATGTACAGAATAATGTGGATGGGATGGTAGGACCTTATGAATTAACACTTGTGACATTGATACATACTGTGAATAGACTGATTGTTCCTTACCTATCACCCATGTGTAAATTTTTGCACAGTTCTGTCTTTATGAAAGATGCATCAACTTCCACCTTCAATATGCATCTGGTGGCTGAAAGTTGAATATTTTATGCTATGCTCCTGTACTATACAATATGCTCTATGCTTGAACCAAGCAGTGGTCATCTGCAACAAGCTACAGAATGGGGATAGTGGCAATGATGCGCTTCAAAGCAATATGGTCCATCTTCAATATGGTACTAGTGGTCCCCATATTGATATGGGTTTGCTACACCTGCAAAATGTAAAGGAGCCAGAGTTACTGGAAGGAACACAAAATCAGGCAGCCTTCTTTTTATTTATACAACCAAAGCACTTACCCAAAGCGTTGGCTTCTGTGCATCTACCCAGCCCTGTTTTCTTGAGTTCAGATTCCGTGTTTAGGCAGGGGACAGTCAAGATGTTCTCATTTGGCTCCCTTTCTGAATGTCCCCTTTTCGCCACCGCCACTGTTGCTTTTTCTGACTCACTGGCCTTCCCCTCTGGGCTCAATCTGCAGCATCTCCCAGAGCTGATAGAGAAACCATGCAGATGCTACTACTCTTTGTCACCGCTTGCTCAGACAAAGGCAAGTGAATAGGAGGCAGCAGCAAGGGATTGGCAGGGCACCCCTGGTGGATCATGGGTTTCAGGAGGTGCACATCAGTGCTGACTCCTGACACTGCCCATGATGTTAGGTGTAACAAACACATTTCTGTTAAACTTGTTTGAAGAAGCGGGTTTGAGTCATTATTTATTCTTTTCTCCAACAGGACTTTAAAGCCCATGTGATTCACCATTTTGCTGCCCTTGCCTTGATGTTCCTCTCCTGGTGTAGCAATCACGTCCGTATAGGAACGATGGTCATGCTCATCCATGACTCTGCAGATTTCTGGCTGGAGGTAAAAGCTGTTTGGTTTCAAGTGCCTTCTATTTATAAGATCATACTGGGTTTGTGTTCTTTGTTTTGCTCGTTCAGACATTTGGTTTGACAAGCGAAGACAGTCAATTTTGGCCTATGTAGTTGTCAACCAGTTTTACGTGAAGGGCAACTGATGTCCCATTGGGAAATGAAAGTGCTTTCCTTTGAAAATTATTTTGCACTTTCAAAGGTCTATATAACAAGCATTTGAGAACTTCTCCCTCAATCTATTTTGGTTGGCTGAGTCAAAAGTGGTAGATGGATCAATGGAGGTTGCATTTGTTTTGATTCGTATATTTGCAAATGATGTGAGACTGTGTGAAGCATTGGTCAGTAGTGCTATAGCCAGCTCTAAGTCTACACCACCCTCCTCATGTAAGATGTTGTTTTTGTGGAGCCTAGCAGGTGTCTTGGCTAGGTTTCTAGCATAAAGTTTGGAGGGAACATCCAGAAAACTAATAGGGCGATAATTTGGGGGGAGAGTTTTATCCCCTTTCTTGTGAAGGGACTTCAGGATGGATCTAGAAGCATATTCCTCCCCCCAACTATGTTCCTGTTCCTTCAGAGGGAGTGCAACCCTGTCCAGAACTGGTGAACTACCCAACTCCCAGACCCGAGAACCGCTCATTCACAGTGCCTCCATCTCACCAGGATTCTGTTTCAGCTAGTTGGCCCTCATCCATCCAGGCACTGTTTTAAAAGAGTCAGAGCTTCTCCTGAGTCATATGTAGCAGAGAGTTAGAGCTGGGTGTCATACTGATGATACCATGCCCCATATCTCCTAATGACCGCTTCCAGCAGCTTCATATTGTTATTGAGCAGCATTGGAGAGGAGCACGGCAGGGAAGATGCTGGCATAGGAAGAATTACACCATTGGTCCCTCCCTATCTGCACTGGGCCAGAAGTATGGAGTGCCGGAGGTGTCAGTACCAGTGGGGTGGGACGGAAGTGCAGTGAGATATGCTTTGATAGCTCTCGCAGGGAGGTTTAGAAAGGACTGGGAGTGGCAGACTGCAGATTAGATGAAAGCCTATGGAAATAGGAAGCAAGCTGCTATTGATTTATCGAGTTCAATATTGTCAGCACTGACCAGCAACTGCTCTTCAGGCTTCCAGACAGGGAACATTCCCAACTCTACCTGGACGTCTCCAAGATTGAACCAGGGACCTCCTTCATACAAGACAGAGAACCATACCAAGAAGGGCCAGCTCATGGCTGTTCTAGCGCACTGTGCAACCGTTTGATAATCCTGGAGATTTGAAAGAGGGGAATCTCCTAAACTTATGGATGCTGCCTAATGGATTTGTTTGCATTCCAGGCAGCAAAGATGTTCAACTACGCTCGCTGGGAGAAAACTTGCAGTTTCTTCTTCGTTGTTTTCTCCATTGCATTCTTCATCACGCGAATAATTCTCTTCCCCTTTTGGTGAGTTGCTTCATATGGACTAGCAACGTGGACACATGTTCAGGGTAAAACAAAGGGTTGTATCCAATGTAGCACTACATAATGGGCCTATCCAGATAGGAATTTCCACTTTCTCAATAGAACTCCCCTGCCTCTCCTGAAAAGTGTTCTACACTTCCCTCAACCATCTGGAGGAGATTTGGGGAGGGTGGGGAGAGCAGAGGAGAGGAGCAGAGCCTAAAGTTCAATTGCGCAAGCGGAGATCCTTACACTGATGGGATGCATTAGTTGGACACCAATATTACAAAATTCAACTTTTGTTATAGTAGTGATTGTGCCCTCTGTTGGCTGTGTTCAGGGGTGAGTGGCATTTGTTATTCAAGAAGGAACACCTAGTCCTGCATCAGCCTGCCTAGGTCCTTAGATCAGGGATGGAGATCAATGGATGAAAGGCGGGTTAAAAATGCCCTTAATAAATAAATGAATGAATGATACTGCCTGAATGGCACCACCCATAAAGAGAGGAAGAGACCTCCTTGCAGGTGTAGAGGGGTTCACTGAGATATACAGAAGTGGAAAAACAAGCAAACAAACAGGAGCAATCTTGAATTGAAAAACTGAATGAATATGGCAAGTTCTGTAGAGGTTATTTTAAATTTCTTTTTTTACTTTCCTTTTTTCCCCTGATCCTTTTATATTTCTGAAATAATGAGGCTTGGGGGCTTCCTTTAGAAGAAGGAAGGCACAGAGCACCAATGTGCCTTTGCTTCTACACATGGTCCATTAACTTTGTGTTGCCGTTTGGTATGAGAGGAGCATGATGAGCTTTAGGATAGAAAACCTTTCCTGGCTGCCTTTGATTTGAGCTCTCATCTGTGTTTGTGCTCTGTCAGCATTCAAGTGTGTCTGTTCTTAATTTTAGCATTGCCTTTTTTTTTAATAGACTTTTTGTTTTGTTCTGCATCTTACTTTTAACTACTGTACACTGCCTTGATGCCCTAAGGGCAGCATAAAAGTCAACCACAATTACAGTGATCCATGATGTTCTTTGGGAAGTGGCTTGTCTCTCTTCTCTGTGCATTTGGACACCTCTTGCAATATTGCAACCAAATTTTGCATGATGGTTCCTGAGATCAAGGAGTAGGATTTCATCTGTATTTGGATACAGTTGGACACCATTTTGAATCAAGGCGGCAGGCTGAACAGATGGTTCCTCAATCCTTCCCCCTGCAAATATTTATATTTTTATTGACTTTTCAATAATATACATTAAAGGAGCACAATAATATCCATACAAAGAAAAAAAATGTCAATACTCCCCCTCTTGCCAGAAGTCAGGTAAGTATTATCCATATTCTATAGTATGTCCTTTACCCATGTTTGGTTACTATCTAGTTTTGTATCCCTTCAACACGGTTTTTTATCATAGTTTCTATCACTCAACAGAGACAGGGCACACACCAACATAGTTTTGACAAAGGAAAAGCAACCAGGAAGTCAAGATCAGTACTGATGCAGCCAACATAATGTTCTCCAGTCCACATGTAATCAATGGCCACCAATTGGCCTAGAAAACACCCGATTTCTCTCTTTTCCTTTCAATACTGCTGCACCATGAGTTGTTTCCTCTGCAAGTGCTAGTCTCCAGACATTTTTGAACCATAGTTGAACCTCATTCCTGTGATGAAGGGCCAGGTTTTCAACCATGCTTGGACATGATTTGGTGCCATCTTGAATCAAGATGGTAAATTGAACCTTTCAAGGCTGCACAGATTTCAACTGCTGGTATCAAAATGACACTGTTCTCTTTGTCTTGTGGAATTCCCAAGCAAAGCAGGTCATGGGGATGTTAGTAAAGGCATACACTGCTTAAAATCCACCAGGGTCCCATGCACACTTTGTCACAATACTTTTTCTATTTCAGGATTCTACGATCCTCATTGATCTATCCTATGTATTATACACAGTCATTCGTCCTAGCATATGTCGTCTACAATGTACCTTTATTGATCCTGCAAGGTCTGCATCTGTACTGGGGCTACTTAGTTTTCAAAATTCTGAAGAAATTCATCTTTATAAAGGTAAGACTTAAGCTTCAGCCAAAGCATCCGCGTAAGTGTATGATTTGGGCATTTGATAATGATAGACTAGGAAACTCCCAGTTCTCTTAACTCTTCGCTTTTTAAGAACTATCATTTACATCAAGGGCAGGAAAACTCAGGTCTGGGGTCCAGAATGCAGCCCTCCATGCCCAGGGGTACCAACTTCAATAAAATATCAGGGGGGGGGCAGGTAAATCCCACCCCTCATAACTGATCACAAGACAGGGCTCTCCCAAACCATCTGAATGGCAATGGCCAGCCCCCTCAATGGCCAGCCCCCTAAAATATTTTATTGGGGGGTCGAAAGGACCTTGGCTTCTAGTTGTTGGCTCCTATGTCCATGTCTCTATGTATGACCCCTGTATGTTTGTGTTTGCAGTTTTACACAATATTTTAGAAATGGAGCATCAAAACAGCAGTTGTCTGTACAGTGGTGGTCATAATACCACCCTTCCTTTGCCATCTGGGATGACTTCAGGAGGCTCTCCCTCCCATCTGTTTTCCAAAGGGTTTGCAAAGTTGGCTGTGAAGGCGGCTTGTGTCCCTAAAGCTGTTAAGCAGATTTCAGAAGCAACTTGCTTGGCAGGCCATGTCACGAGATCATCTGTTTATAGAAGTTGGCACTATTCTAGATATTTAAATGCATATCTCTCTGCAGCCATCCCCACTGCTGCAACTACATATTGCTGGTTCAGGGGAATGCCAATTAGATGTGGGCCTCGATTTAGCAAGATTTTGTCTCTGTGTCTAGTTACTTTTTGGTGGTATTCATTCAGGAAGCAAAGTTTATTTTTTATCAACAGCAGGAATTAAGACAATTCCAAATTGTAACCTCAGGGGCAGTACCACTGGCTGTAGGAAATGTGTGAACATTGCCAAAGTTTTCCATCTCCTCTTCCTTGTATCATTGATTCATGCAAAATGAACAAGGTGATCCCTATTTCACTTCATTGGCTGCTGCTTCTGAGGGTAGGGAAACTGGTAGCATGATGAAATCACAGCATGTATTTCATATCACTACACAAAAACCTTAAGAGGAGCGCCTGTAGCTCAGTGGCAGAGCCCAAAAGCGTCCTGGTTCAATTCCCCAGCATCCCCCAGGACTTGGAAAGACTCTTGGCTGAAACTCTAGAAAGCTGCTGCAAGTCTGTGCAGGTCTAGCTCAGGATAACACAGCTTCCCATGTTCTCAGGGGAGAGGCCATAGATCAATAATGCCACAGATAGTTTGCAAGAAAAGATAACACATTCTGTCCGTGGTATCTTTCCCATACGAAACTCTGGAGAGGGCTGAAATCAAATCAAGTTTGTAACCTAGGCAAATGCAGAGGACATGGACATGGACTCATTATGACAGCACCCTGTGTTCCAGCTGTCTGGCATGCTCTTTTCAGCAGCAAGTAGATGCATATCCTCCTTCATCTCTAGTTCTTTACATGTAGGAACATCAGTTCTGCAAGCAACATTTTATGGCTGTGGTTCTTAACTATTTTGGGGGTCGTTGACCTCTTTGAGAATCTGATGAAAGCTATGGGCCCCTTTCCCCAGTAAAATGCAAATAAATGCATAACACTAAGTTTATTGCATTGGGGAAATTTGTGTGTGTGTATGTTGTTCATGAATGCCCTGATGGTCCATGGACCACAGGTTAAGAATGCCTACTTTGTGGCTTCAAAATAACCTAAACAACTGCCTGAGCCCTTATATCCCAGCCCAGTCACTGAGATTATCCATTCCAGATGTATTAACACATGTTACAGAGACCTGATTGGCCTACACTGGATGTTGGGCATTTTGTGTTGCAAGTCCGCTGCCTATGAGATACTCTTCCAGCATATATTTGGCAGAGACATTCTCACTTTTGACTTTCAGACACCTCTAAGAAACCTTTGTTATGCAGACAGCCCTGTTCGGTTTTTAGTTTATCTGTATTGGTGTCTGTGTGTGTTTTGTTCTGAAGCCCTGGCCTACCTGGCAGCAAGTCAGCTTGTCCAGTCCAAAGTATAAAAACCAGGGGTTAATCCACACAAGAAATGTCCAAAGGTCAGGAAACACAGTCCAGGATTAATCCAAGCAGCCAAGTCTGAAGTCCAGGAGATAGTCCAGAGTCAAACCCAAAGCACAGTCCTATAGAGAACATCCAAATCAAGGTCCTTCAACATGGGCAGCTGAGCAGACACAACCCCTCAGCTCTTGTTTCCCTTTTGTTCTTTGCATGCTGATTGCAACATCTGGGCTTGGTGAAGCATGTGACACTCACCTGTTCTGAACCTACTGAGGAATCACACACCTCTCCCCAGAGCTAGCAAGCCCTACCTGGCTAGCTAGTGATCTGGGCTGTGGGCTCTTGCCTGTCTCAGTTTCCTAGAGTGCTACTCCTGCTTCTCCCTACTCCTCAGAGAGTAGACAGGGGCCCCTTTGGCTCTGGTGATGGGTCCCAATGCTCTTGTTCCTGCACATTGATCCCCATCTCCTCGCCATCCTCTGTCACCCTGTGAGTACTTCCTTCCCCATCCCCTTGCCAGGATCCCATTTCTCCTCCTCCTGTCTTCTCCTTCTCCTTCTCCTTCTTCTTTTTCTCATCCTGCCAGTTCATGTCATGTTTTAACTTTGTACACCACCCTAATATTTTGTGATATAGAATGTCATTTGTGGTATAGAAATACTTTTATACATAAATGTACTATGCACTTGCGAAGGGCCAGTTCACCAGTTGGATTTCCTGAATTTGTGATTTTGAAGAAAAGCTTTTGTTTGCCATGTCAGGTTAGGTTGGGGAATAGTAACACAGAAACCACTCCCCACTCACAACCCCGTTTTGTGCTGTTTGAGCTACCATCTTGATGTTCAAGGATTTCTGTTGCTAAGAAGCCCATTTTGTTTCTGTAATACAACTCCCTCTTGCAGTTACAATGCGCTCTTGAGTCAAGCTTCCAGCATCACTGAAACACGTCCAGAGCCATAATGTCTAAACATAGGGTGGATATTTTAGGGACAAGCTTTAAAACATGTGGGGAATTGAGGATGTGGAATGATGTACTGGTGGAAAGTATCTTGCCAAAGGGAATCCGCTGAGATTAACTGCTTTCTTTCCAGAGCTGAATGAATGAGTATAAAGGATGGCTATGCATCTATACTACTGAGGCAAATTAAGGCAGGGCACTTTTAGAGCATGGCTATTAAAGGATACTGCCGTTGTCTGAGATGTGCAGAATGCCTGTAGGTTTTGAGTTTTTGACTTATACCCTATGCAAGCATTAGATTGCCAGGCTGTGTGTTGTGCCATACCCACAGCATCCAGTTAAATCACTCATATGCCAGCCATGGCTTCCCAAAGAATTCTGAGAACCGTGTTTTGTTGAGGGATCTGATCTCATGAAGCTACAATTAACAAACAGCTCCTAGGATTCTCCTGGACTCTTAAAATGGTATAAGAGTGCTTTAAATGGATGTTGTGTGGATGTGACTTCAGAATAGATGATCATGTGATAGAAAAAGCCTAGCTCCTCCTCATTCCTTTGAGCAGAGCCAATCCAGTGGCTTGGGAAGGAGGGGTTCATACAGATGTGATCCCTCAAACAGCCCGGTCCCAAATGTTTTAGGGCTTCAGAGATCAAAAACAGCCCCTTAAATTATCCAGCATCGTAAGGAAGAACCAGTCACCTGGGTCTTGCCCATAAAAAGCAAGTCTAGAGTGAGGGCAGGCATCCCCCAACTCGGCCCTCCAGATGTTTTGGGACTACAACTCCCATCATCCCTAGCTAGCAGGACCAGTGGCCAGGGGTGATGGGAATTGTAGTCCCAAAACAGCTGGAGGGCCAAGTTTGGGGGTGCCTGGACTAGGGTGATGCCTGCTGTTTCCAGGAACTCTTTAACATTGTGAGACTTTTTGTGTGGGTGAGCTGAGAGTTTGTTTGGACCGTGGGCGAGACCCCAGAGGCTGAGAGGGAGGTTGCGTTAGAAGGAAAATGAACTGATATTGATTTATACATATTAGTGACAAAAGTCACAATTTTATATATAACTCTGCATTTTTTGTCTGTTGTTGCTTCAGTTTTTTGTACACCGTTTAGAGGTGTTTTTATGTTTATGGAAACCAAAGAATCAAATCACTCAGACCAAATTGGGACAAATGACGCCCAGGGCAAGTGGCACATTTTTGTGTGTGTACCTCATCAATCACGTTCTTCTTATGTTCTTAACTGACTTTAGAGAGGATGTGCAACCCTCTTTAAAACTGGTTGCAAATCTCTTTCCAGATCAGCTGCCTTTCGGACCAACAGTACCTCTATCTTCTTTGACTTAAGCATCAGGGCTTTCTTTTTTGCCCTTATCCAACCCAGAATTGCTTCCAGTCAGATACTCATTCTGGATTTCCTCTGCTTTCTTTGAACTTGTTAATGGGAAAGCAAAGGCAGAGCTCTAGAGAAAGCAGCTCGGATCTGGATGTGGAAGTCCCCCAAGATCAAAAGCCTTGAGGTCCTCAGCACTACCTCTGAGATCAACCCCACTAATCTGGACAGAGAGACCATTAGAAATGGGATGGATAGTGCACTAACAGAATCCCAAACCTGCCTTAAACCTCTGATGCAGTGGTAGCCGATGTGGTGCCCTCCAGTTCTTGTGGACTGAAACTCCAGCATGGCTATTGGTCAGGGATGATGGTAGTTGTAGCCTAGGATGTCTGAAAGGCACTATGTCGGCTACCCCTTCTCTAACACCCGGGACTGACATTTGAAACTGATGCACTGGGTGGGGCAGATTTAACATGAACCTTGTGAAATGTTCCTTGGGATGTCTCCATATCTTGCACCCAATTTTGTTTGTTTTTTTGCTTGCTAGTATTGTCTTGCTTGCAAAGCCTTCAGGGTTCAGAAACTGCCATATTTTGATCCAATCAGCAATCTCATTTTGAGTAAGAACCTTAGCTTGGTGTTGCTTCAGCAATTTTTGTTGCCTCCTCACCAAGGGTGTTTCCTACCACTGTAATTTTGGTCTGGATGATTACAGTGTTGCTAACACCTTGTGAGAAGCTTTGATGCGAAGGGATAATGGAAAATCCCAGCGGAGCCAAACTGATTGTATGCTAATGTTTTTCTTGGTATTGGCCATCAAATCTGCCTGTAGTTATTTCTGCCCCAACCACAGATCTTTCACCACCACCACTTCTTTGGCTCAAGATTTTCCTCCCTACTTTTTTCTCTCAGTGTCATATCCGAGATGTTTCCGCAGATGTTTCCACACTGGTTCCATTCAGTTTATTGTAATAGCTGTCAACTAAAAAAATGTAGCAGGGAGCCTGGGAATCCTGCAAAATATCCAGCAATCGCTTGTGGAGAAGTCTTGGTGCCAGCACCAAGGAGAACCTTTCACCCTCCAGATGTTTTTGGACTGCAGCTCCCATCATCCCTGACAATTGGCCATGCTGTCTTGGCTGATGGGAATTGGAGTTCAACAACATTTGAAGGAACAAAAGTTCCCTACCATTGGCTTAAGGTGAGGGTCTTGCCCACCTTTGGTCCTCAAACACACATATACACACACACACACACACACACACACACACACATCTGAAGGTGCCAAGGATTAAACCGGAATCTTTATGCATGCAAAGCATGAACTATGAGCTGTCTCTAATAAGCTCTTTAAGAAAGTAGGGTGAGATTGTCTTGTTTTTCATGTTCTCCTTTTGAAAACAGGTTTTCAGGTTTACCTCTATGATCATGCCATTTGGGGGCGGATGGATGTGGGCTAATGGAAGCTAAAGACTCCTGATGATTTTATCTCAGTCTTTGCATAAGTATCAAGTAATGCAGAGAGCATTGTAGAGCCTGGGCCACACCTCTGCCTTAAAAACCTCAGGTTGGGATAGCTGTGTCAGTAGAGCGTGAGACTCTTAATCCCAGGGTCTTGGGTTGGAGCTCCACGTTGGGCAACATATTCCTGCACTGCAGGGGGTTGGACCAGATGGCCCTTGTGGTTCCTTCCAGCTCTACAACTCTATGAGTCTAGGTTGCCATAGCCAATATCTGCCTCTCTTTCTACCATAAACATTCTCCACTGGTTAAAGGCAGACACTTTTGTAGAAAACCCCAGAGACGTGGTAAAGTATGCTACCGTATTAAAACATTGTCTTCTCCTTCAAGTTCACTCTTGAGTCCCGTTCCCCCCAGTTGTGACAGAAGAGTCCTTGCTGCTACAGTTGCGGTACGTCGCACCATCTTGCTTTCCGGTGTGTGAAGCAGCAGGTCAGGAGCTGTTCCAATGCAACAACAAATGAAAGCAGAGCGAACTCAGCATCTTCGGAGCTGCTGTTCACACGTTGGTCACCAGTCATTTTATAGTCAGTTATCCTTTCCAGGTGCTTCCTATCTCACATATCCCAGCCTGGGCTAAAATTGGCGATGACAAGGTAAGCACCAGCTCTGGCATCCGCATGCTCACCCTGGATGCATGCTCCGCCCTGGTGTCCCGGGGCACCTAACAGAATCTCCAAGCCAATGGTAATCATTTGCAAAACGGCACATCAAATTGAACTACTGATTCATCTCCTCTGTGATGCAGCTTGTTCTGTAAATCATGTCTGTGGTGCTGATTCTCTTGAGTTCTGCATAAATCATATTTACCCACAATCGTCTTTTCCTCTTAACCTCTTGTCCCATTGAGATTCACTGGCCTCTCTGAAGGCTCACTTTTTCCTTTTGTTTATTAGTAGACTAACCGTCTTCCAGTAGGGAGTTAGATTGCCCCAGAAGTGGGAGAGATTTCCTGCTCTGGGACATATATACCGAAGGATTTGGCTTCTGTTCTCCTTTTCGTCTTTACTGATTTGGGACACCATTGTTGTTTCATGGTTGATCAAAGAAATTACTCAGATCACTTTTGCCATTTAGGACCTTGTTTGGTGAACCAGCTTCTTTTGGCTTAAGTTTCTCTTTTTTTAGCAGGTCATTTTTCCATTAGAGGTCACTACAATTAGACAATTCTGTCTCCAAAAGTGGCAAGTTCTGTTCAGTATCGAAGAAAGTAATGCACGTTTCCATTTCCTGTTGCTCACATTTCCATGAAGTTAACTGGGAGAGTGTGGGTGGCTATTGTGGTTGTCTTTACCAAGAGCTGTTGAATTTTAGCACTAATTAAAAATCTGATTATACTGCCAGGAATCAGCACATCCTGTGTCATGGAGTTGCAAATCCTGATTCTCCTTTTAATCTTACACCACTTCATTTTAACTGCACCGAGAGTGGCAACACCTTTGCTATTCACTTTCCCCCAAACAATTCATTAATTCCCATGTGTTCTATATCCCTGGAAGCATCTCTATAGTCTTTCCAACCTCCTGCCACTCAGAATCTCAGATCAGACTAAGAGTGCAGGATCAGACTAAGGGTGCATTTCCTCAACACCCTGTTTCCAGAAGCAGGCAGCCAGATGCAGCTAGTGTTCCATGGACCACAATTTCGGAACCTCTGCTCTAATCTTATGATGAGGAATCTATTGCTCTCCAGATGTTGTTGGGTTCCAACCTTCCAACATCCCCAGCCAGCATGGGAAGATGCTAGGGGCAATGGGAGTTGGGAATCCAAAAACATCTGGAGGGCCACAGGTTTTCACACCATTACCATAACATAAAGCTATGGTTTTCCCAGTAGTGATGTATTCCCAGTAGTGATGTATGGAAGTGAGAGCTGGACCATAAAGAAGGTTGATCGCCGAAGAATTGATGCTTTTGAATTATGGTGCTGGAGGAGACTCTTGAGAGTCCCATGGACTACAAGAAGATCAAACCTATCCATTCTGAAGGAAATCAGCCCTGAGTGCTCACTGGAAGGACAGATCCTGAAGCTGAGGCTCCAATACTTTGACCACCTCATGAGAAGAGAAGACTCCCTGGAAAAGACCCTTATGTTGGGAAAGATGGAGGGCACAAGGAGAAGGGGACGACAGAGGACGAGAGGGTTGGAGAGTGTTCTTGAAGCTACCAGCATGAGTTTGACCAAACTGCGGGAGGCAGTGGAAGACAGGAGTGCCTGGCGTGCTCTGGTCCATGGGGTCACGAAGAGTCGGACACAACTCAACGACTAAACAACAACAACAACCATAACAGCCATTTTGTTGAGCATCTTTGGTGCCTTATCCCACTCCACTCCACCCCAACCCCCAATTGTGGTATTTGAAGGCTTGTTTATACAGTTTAACAGGCTCAAGTAGTAAATATTTTATTGGGCTGTTTAGCTTCAGGCCACATGTGGGTGTTTGGGTGGGGTGTCCTTGTGTTCAAATGTTCCTACAAGGAAGAAACTCCCTGCATATAGATAAACGAACTGTCAGGGAGAAATGATGCTGAGCCTGTCTTAATGACCTGCTAGCTTTCTATGTTTGTGGAGCTTTCATTGAAAGAGAAACTGCAGTCTTCCTACTTGTAACCTGAAAAGATTCAGACCAAGATCAGCTTTCCTACTTGATTCTACAGGGATTCATCTTGTTAACATCTCCTTATTCTTCTGTTTTATCTTGTAACTTCACCTATCCCAAACATCCTGCGACTTAAATACCTTCAACTCAGCAAACGAACACTTGGGCAATGCGGCTTAAGCAACTCAGCCTACCTGGAACACTGTGGAACTGGCAGCAACTTTGCTAGTGAAAGGATACAGTTTTCACACACACCCCTTGCTGCTCCTATCTCATTCAACTTCAGAGTGGCTTTGTTAAAAGAGAGAGAGAGAATAGGGAATGGTGCCATTTCCTCTTCAGCGGCCGAAAATTCCAAGAAGCTGGATGGCTTCTATATAGTGTGAAGCTCTCCTCCTTTTTTATTGACTTCCTCTTCAGTCAAAAACAAAAGCAAAAACCCTTGGCTTTTATACAACATCCCCACTCTGGAATGTGTTTCGTGGAGAGTAAGTTGGCCAACGTTGGAGTCCAAGATCGAAATCTGATGCTGCAGTCAAGAGTGTAAAATGTTCCTGCCAAGGCAAAGATCTTCCTGAAAAGAACATGCTGGTCTCCACCCAATGAATTTTTTTCAGTTTATAGAAAATCAAAGAAGAAAGCGTTTAGTTTTCTTATTGGCCCAGAAACCTGTCAGTCAAGCGAGCTGAACAGGATATGTGGTGAAAAGGAACATCTCAAAATGCTGCATGAAGAAAATCAGCAAAGTGACCTTTTCTCACACTTCCTTCACTCTGGTACATTATCCGTAAACACTTGCCTGGTAAGCTCATTCAGAAACCATTCTTACTCCCCAAAGCTGAACGTTCTTGTGGCAAAAGCAATACCCATTTCAGAGGATTCCGCCCCTGAATGTTTGAGAAAAATGCTTGAGGGCAAAAAGCATCAATGGGAGATGTCCTTCCTCGGTTTCCTGTACAACCTTTTGCCTTCTACAGGTTTTTCCTCAGCACTTTCATGGCTTCACATAGCAACTGGAAACAGCAATGCAGTAATAAGGGATCTTGGGATTCCCTTCTGGATGTAATGTCACTTGGAAAAACCACAAAGGGAAGAACAGCGCTTTCGATTTTGTAGGAAAATACTGCCCAGAAAATCCATACCAACCAGATCCACTTCAGTAGTGGGGAGGGCGGCAGTGGTGCTCACCTGACCTCTGGTTCCTGTGCTGCTGCCATATGCCAGGATGGAGAAAGGGCAGGGCAAGGTTGGCACATTGCAAATGCACCAGCAGCTCCTCTCTCTCTGCAACCATTTGTTCAGACTTGTGAATGTGATTCTGTTAATCAATTCAGGTGCAAGTTCCAACCAGACTCTCAGTTTCATCTTTGTATGTCGCTATTGCATGACAGGAGTCATTCTGCTCCCATGCTAACACCCTTGGCATCACACAGCAGTGTGCTTTGGTGGCAGCCCCAAGTTCCCAGAAAACTTGATTGTTCTGGGAAACCCCATTGACATGCAGATAATAGTTAGCTTTTTTCCTGGGATTCCAGGCAGCTTGCTTCTCTGTGTGTGAAGATGAGAAACCATTAAATATAAACCACTGGGTGCAGATCATGTGGGCACGCAGGCAACTTCCTTCCTCTCCAAGTGGGATGGAGCCACTATGCCAGCTTCCCAGTAGGTGGGTCACAGTGGCTTAACAGTGTGGGGAGGCAGAAGGGAGACTGGTGCGGTGCGGTGCAAGCACAATTGCGGGATTGTCTCCGCTGGAAAGTCTGCACTATTCTAACCTCCCTCCTACATTGCCCCTCTCCTTCCTGGTGTGGACGAGAGTATTTGAGAATTATTTTAGGGTTGCAAAGATCTAGAATTACAGAGATGGAAGGACCAAAGAGTCATCAAGTCTCTCCTTCTGCAATGCAGGATCTGCTAAAGATCCTTTTATTGAAAGGCTGTATTGCTTGTGAGGAACAGGTAGAAACCCAGCAGAGAGTCTTCTTCTTTAGGTAAATTTCCCCAAGGGAAGCAGGCTTTTTGCACCCATTTTCATAGTCAGGGCTTTTTCTCAGCCGGAACTCATGCCTCCATCCCCAAACCCAGCACCTCACTTACCCAGTTTTGGGGAAACAGAGCAAGGGCTGGCGGGGGGCATTGAGTGTTGCTGAGGACCACCAAAAGTGACCGAGGGCCGTATGCGGTGGATCACTGTTAGAGCATGAGACTCTTAATCTCGATCATGGATTTGAGCCCCACATTGGATGAAAGATTCCTGAATTGTAGGGGGGTGGTCTAGATAACTCTGGTGGTCCCTTGCAGCTGGGATTCTGTGAATGTAGCCAAGCTGTTTCAAAGAAGGTTTTACTTCATCATGCCAGCTTCAGCTAACCTTGCAGTTTTGTTCTTCCAGCTACATCCCAAGAATTTGTTTTCGATAACAAGTTCTGAGAACACCACTTTTCCTTTGTCGTGTAAGCATCCAATCCTCGTTCGCTTCCATCATCACCCCTTGTCAGCAACCTCAAGCAGAAGGTTTTCAGGCCTGGGGTCTTTTACTCCCACACCGATAAGCAAAAGTGACCCTTCCTCCCCCCACCCCCACTAGGAACCTGGCCAAGCAGCTCCATCCCACCTTGCAAGCTAAGTATGGGCCTAGCCCCATCTGAAGGGCTGAGCAGGCAGAGCCATTTCAACTGCCAAGACGATCTGCGATGACAGCACTCGATAAAATGCACCCCAACCCGAGAAGTCTGTTTTTTGGCTAGGGAAGCATTCATAATGTGAAACAAAGTCTAATAACAAGGAGCTCTTTAGCTCAACTCTAAGCTTTTGTCTTAGGGTTAACAAAGAAATTCCGTAACAGCACCAAAATGCTTATTATATCGGCCTTTGTTTCGTTGCCAGGAGGAGATTTATAATTGGACTCGCTGGGGAAGCAATGGGATGTGATGACTTGTGCAGGGCTGCCTGAGCTTTTGACATTCTCCCAAAGTCACATACCCTGAAGTAGTTAGCGGATTTCAATAACAAAGCCAGCAGAATTTATAGGAAGCCACGGAGTACATGATTAATTGTGAATTATTGTAGTCTCCACCTGGTTAAAACTGAGCAGTAACTTAAGAGACTAGTTTGATATTGAGTGCTGTTGGCTTTTCTGGATTCTGGAAAATGAGAGACGTGGAGGTCATAGAATGGTAGCGTTGTAAGGGGGTCATCTAGCCCAACCCTCCTGCTATTCAGGAAACTTGACTAAAGTATCCATGGCAGGTGACCATCCAACCTCTGTTTAAAAATTCCAAAGGAAGGAGATGCCAGCACTTTCTGAGGGAATCTGTTCCCATGTCAAACAGCTCTTACTCCCCCGATCCACTAAGCTTGTAACTCTAGCAAAAAAAAAGGGGGGGGGATGATATTTGTCTGGCATGACTTGTTTCTGAGAAACCCATGCTGGCTTAGTAATCACAGCATCCTTTTCTAAGTGCTCGCAAACCAAAAGCTTTAATTACCTGTTCAAGAACTTTCCCTGGTATTGATGTCAAGCTCAATGGTTGGTAGTTACCTGGGTCTTCTCCTCCCCCTTTTTTAAAAATGGGGGCAATATTTGCCCACCTCCAGTCTGCAGGGACCTCACCTGTTATCCAAGATTTTTCAAAGCCTGTAGACAGAGGCTCTGAGATTACCTCCGCAAGCTCCTTTAGTACTCCTGGGTGCAGCTCATCAGGCCCTGGAGATCTGAATTCATTTAAAGTAGCTAACCACCTCTTTTCCTAACCTGGGCTGCAGCTCCCTCCTCACATCTTTATTGTGTTATCACCAGGCTGGGCACTGTGAGGCAGAGGAGATAAGTAACTTTTTCTTATTAGGCTTTGCAGGCTTGCAGAGGCAGGAATTGAAACAACCATTTTTTCCAGTGATACAAAGGGAGCAGGGCAAACAGATTTCTCCTGCGACTGGTGGAGGTGGGAAAGCTTTTGTTTTTTCAGGATGTCCTCACAATCAAACACGTGGCTATAATTCTTTTCATACTTCCTTAGGAGCAAGCCCCATTGGAGATGGTGGAACTTGTTTCTGAGTAAAGAATCACAATGGGTCTGTGTGTTGTATACAGATTGCCAATGCAGACTGGATTGTACTGATGGACTCAAAAGTTTTAATACCATTCTATAATTCTCCCATGATGCATCTGGGTTATTTGAAACTCCTCTCCCATGTGACTATCCATCGTACGCTACTGTCAATTAAAAAGGAAGATTGTCTTATCACCGCATGAATAGCTTGTTAATAGGCCAACTGAAGGCCATCACCCAGGCCTATTCACAATAATTTTAATTTATTTTTACATGTTGGGATTAACACGAGTTGACTTTCTCAGTGGATTTAGGTACCTGGAATTATTATCCTTGTAACTATTCAGCCGGGCTTCGAAATGTAGCTCAACACATCCTAGCTTGAGGCAGCTGTTTTTATAGAACGTCTCGAGTCGTGAACTGGTGACATTTCACATAATTTCAGAGCAGATTCCAGAGTCCACTAAAGAGAGAGAGAGAGAGAGAGAGAGAGAGAGAGAGAGAGCAACGAAATAGTCTTGAACATGCAAAACAGGCAGAAAGATCTTTTCTTGTGCTTTTCCTCTCTTGCTTGCACTACACAAAAACAACAGCCTTCTTTATGTGTTCATGGATGAATGTCCCATTAATATTTCAACAAACTTCCAGATAATACACTGGGGTGGGGTGGGGTGATGAAGCATTTCCTCATAAACACAGCCTCAATATCTTTAGACCCATAGGAAGCTACCTTCTGCTGAGTCAGATCAGGGGACCATCTAGTTAAGGATTGCCTTCATTGACTGCCAACAGCTGCCCACTGCTTCAGACAGGACATTCCTACCTGGAGATGCTTGGGACTAAATTTGGTACCTCTTGCATGCAGAGCAGATGCTCTACCACTGAGCCACAGCCCTTCTTGGCTCAGTCACAAGCAAATCCAGCATGTGCACACCCAGAACTGGACAGTAAGCCCAGTTCCTATTCTCTCTCTGTGCTCAGCATGCCTGTTCTTTTTTAATTTGTGGAGGCTTTCCTCCCTGTGCGCTCCTGTGGTAATCATCGCGGACCCCCAGAAAACATTGTTGCCTTTTGACGGCGAATGCAAAGTGAGTCCTTAGCTCAGGAAGTGCCAGTGGGCGATTTGAACAAAATGATACCTCATCAATTGTCTGTGCGGGGCTTTTCCTTTCCTTCTATCTGATGGTGTGCCAAGTTTATCCTACAGTATTTACACTGTGATTTGTTTGTTTGGATACCCTTGTGAGCATTGCTCTGGAAAAGACAAAAGAGAGAACCCCAGGAAGTTTATGTTTTGCGGTCAAGCTGGTAGAGTTTATGCTTTAATTTTCCCTCCTAGCTTTACTCTGTCTTCATGGAAACTTAATAGAGAAAGGGGAGTGGGGGACAATGACGGACAATTGCCGTCAGACTAGCTACTAACAGAGGAGTCTTTTACTAATTGTAGACCTGGGACAGATCTGAAAGGCCAGTGAATGAATGCCTGCACTTGTTTTGCAATTTTTATCCCAAAACGTTCTAAGGCCATTGTGCACTTACCTGTGAGCTCATGAGGGCTTACCTTTGAGTGGAGATGCATGGGATTGCACTGATGTTGGATGGAAAAGTCTGAAATGGAAGCACCGGGAATATTTCCTCCTGCAAGAGATTGGTGGGTGGAACTTGCTTCACGTTTAAAGTGCAGTGGTAGAGTCGCACAGCTATTTCACACAGCAATGGGTGTTCATTGAGAGAAAATCAGACTTAAACACTGATGAATTTTCAAATGCCCAAGAAAATGTGGAGAACTGAACATAAGAATGGAAAAATGAGAAACTGAGGGAAACCGAAAGTTGCCCAGCCCTGGGAAGTACTGGTGACACAAGGACAATGTACTGGTAGTGCTACTACACTCACTGCCCCTCCTGCGTCCTACTTGTTCATGAGTATTTATGATGGAATAGAGTTCCAGTTTTACATGAATCAGTTTTTACTGACCTGTTTTTTCTTCTCTTCCTCCTTCTCCTCCTTCTCCTCTGTATTTTCTACCAAATTATTCTTTGTTCTCAAGCACCTTCGGTTCAAATGTGCCTGGCCTCTGTTTTAGTGCAATGTAACCTGGGACGATGTAAGTTAATCTGTACATTGAGTTTCTAAACGTGCGGATTCCGGTGTAGGGTGCAGATTTGGCAAGAGTGTTTTCAGATCAGTTTCAACCTCTGATTTGCTGCCTCTTTCTTCAATCAAAAGTAGCCTGTTTCCATTCCTTCTGAACAACACCCAGTGTCCTTTGGTTTAACTATATGTTCTGCTGCTGTCAGCAATGGATGTGTGTGTGTTGACATCTGTGAACGTTGACTAATACTCTTCGTCCCCTCCCCACTTAGCGTGTGAAAGACGAAAGGAGTGATGATGAAGAAGAAGAAGAAGATTCCTTCAGTGATGTCGAAGAGGAGTGCACCAAAAACGGAAGCAAGAATGGATTGAGCTACCCTCTCCTAAACAACAACAATCATTAGCGTGTTGCCAGGGCCTTCTCCTCAGGGTGCTGTTTGCTGCGCCTGAAACCCATCCTACAGTAGAGAGCTTAGCGTCAACATCTTAACTGGAGTCCATGATTGATTTTATTGCCGGCCAGTTGAGCTGGAAGAGAGCCCAGTTTCTTAAAAGAGCAAGAATAATTTGCTTAACTCGACAAAATGTGTTTAATGGGCCACTTTCTAACACAGTGCATACGGGTGCATGGCAAGCCTGACCTTTTCAACTCTTGAGAATTCTCAAGGATCGCCAAACAGTCTTTGGAGTGTCATCGTTTTGAACCGAGCTGCTCACACATTTAGAATTTGATAAGCGCTTTAAACAGTTTTGCCGAGTCTCTAATAATGTTTTAACATTATTTCATAAGTGCAGGGTTTTATGTGAAGTTGTTGCCACCAGAATTTTTTCAGTAAGGCATTAGGCCATCTTTGTTGAGTTTCAAGCCTTCATTGGTTGCTTACCTGAGAATGTCCTTCTAATTCTCTCTTGGGAGGGTTGACCTTAGGAAGAGGCAGCATGGACCAAACTCTACCAAGGTTCTTTGTGACATTTTCCTCCAGAATGACAATTGACCATTAAGCCGCTCTGGGAATTGTTGTTAAGTTGGTTTGTTACTTGATGGTAGAAGCACACGACATTGTGGGAGGGCCCAGCGGCCACCCTGGTATGTGGGGAGCCTGAGAACATAGACTTTAGACTGAGCCAGATCTATCTTGCTCAGCATTTTCTACACAAGCAGTTCTCCAGGGTTTCAGATAGGATTCTTTCCCCAGTTTTACCTAGAGATGCCGGGCATTGGACCTGGGGCCTTTTTCGTGTAAGGCAGATGCTGTACCTTGGAGCTACAGCTCTTTGCTGCCCTGGAAGATGGTCCAAATGGCATCTCTGGTGGCTTACCACACGGTGGCTGCATGGAGAGCTGGGAGCTCCTAGTCCTAGCCCAGGTGGTTGCTGACAGCTCGGCACCACCTTCCTATCTCTGGAGTTAGAGATTTCTTGCTGGGCCTCCAGCAGCCTTGTGCAAATTGTGGGTGGCAGTGATCCCATGCATAGGTCATTCTGGAGTTGAAGGGCATGGAAGGCCTTGGTTGGGCTATATTGCTTCTTTCTCGGCTCAGTTGTGCCAAGTGGGAATTGCATTTTTTTAGGAAAGCAGCTCATTTGACGATGCCTTGAAGCCCTACAAAGAATTCCTCTTCCTTTATGTTTTTGTTACACTGCTTTGCAGTAAGGTGTCCATTGAAGCCTGCTGCTTTCTCTCTCTAAAAACAATCTATCCTCCAAGAAACCAAGTAACACATCTGGAGTCCATGACTGCCTCTGTTTCAGGTTGGCATAATAATAATAATTTATTTATACTCCGGCCACCTGGCTGGGTTTCTGAAGCCACTCTGGGCAGCTCCCAACCAAATATTAAAAATACGATAGAAGATCAAACATTAAAAACTTCCCTAAACAGGGCTGCCTTCAGATGTCTTCTAAAAATCAGATAGTTGTTTATTTCCTTGACGTCTGTCTCCCATTCCCAATGGGCACCAGCAACCACTAGGCCAAACAACTGCCCAGTGAACGAGACACTGCTTAGTGATACTTCACGGACTCCTACTTAAGAACTGGCCTCTTTTCTTCTCAATTTTGCATCATCTCCGCTCCAAAGTGGGGTTTTTTTAAAAAAAAAAACAACCTGAGGAAACTAGAAATAATTATTCTGAGGTTACACAATTCATCCCCCAAGAGATTCCACAGGTGGCATCTCCCCAAGCCCCAACTCATTTAGCTGCTTATCTGGTAGGGAGAAAGGACAGCAGCAATTTCTGGATCAGCCTTCTCCAATTTGATGCCCTGAAAAGTTTTTGGACCGGAACTACTATCAGCCCCAGATTTGGGAAGGCTGATCTAGAGGAACAATATTGGCTCTGTATTCGTGACTTTATCCCCCCCCCCCATTTGAACCGCACAAGTGTTGTAAAATCTCCCCTCTTTGGTCTGGGAGGGGGTGGGATGTGTGTGTATTCTGTATGTATAAATTGCAACGTCACCTACCTGTTAACGTGTGTACGTATTTATTTATATATTTACCTCTGCCTTTATATGAAAATGCCCAGCGAGTTGCTTTTTTTGCTACGTTTAGGCAAAGATTCAAGAGAGCTAGGACTAACCTTATTGTTGGACCAATCCTAGGTGGAAACCTAGGACCGCACTTGATGCGAGGAGCTATCCCTTCTTGGCAGTGACTTGGCGTGTTCAGTTCGGCCACTGATTGTCAGATGGGAATGAAAAAGGGGCAGAAAGGAAAAGGGTCAGGAAACGGCCCCGACCTCCTGTCTCAGCAGAAGCAGCAGCAGATGGATCGATGAGGAGCCTTGTGGAATTGACCAGCATCTGAGACGGGTGAACAGCAAGTAGCCTGTAGGACCAGTGACTGGTTAGGGAAGGGCCGTAGCTCAGTCGCAAAGCACTCATTCTGCACACAGAAAGCCTCAGGTTCAATCTCCAGCATGTTCAGGGAGGGCTGGTGAAAGTATTTTGCTTGAAACCTTGGAGAGCTACTGCCAGCCATTGAAGACAAAAACTGAGCAAGATAGGCCACTGAACTGACACAGCATCAGGCAGCTTCCTATGAAGAGAAGGGGCAAGCCAGAGATCTTAAGGTGGGTGTGAAAAAGGGCCCCACCACGGCTGGCAAGGCTGCTTCTCCAAATGGGATCAGTGAGGAGAACAGAGGCGCCAAGGAAATCCAGGATCCAGTGCAGATATGGACATGCAGTCTGTGGGTGGGTGGAAGTTATTATTACTTTAAGACTTCAGGATGTTGTACTTGAGGTTCCAGTACAGAAACTGGTTTTTCAGTAAACCTTTTAAAAAAATGTGTTGTCTCGTCTTCTTTTGTTACATCAGTTCCATTGTGATGACGATAGCCTGCTTTATTTTTTTATGAATGGTTTCCCGTAAAATACCTGAAATGTGATTTTGCAATGAGAACATCAGCAATAAAAAACAATTAAAGACAACTCCATATGTTAAAAAGAAATAAGAAGAAGAAAATAAAGAACCACCTGGTGTGTAGTGAGAGTAATTGCAAAGGGAAGGTGCCACCACACTAAAGGCCCAATTTCTATACCATACATACAGGGTACCTCCTGATGAGATTCTATCTGCAGTGTGCCTTCTCCTGCAGAGTGGAATGATTTGGGGGGGCATATAATGGGTGAGATGATATTTTAAATGGTGGCAATTAGAGTTTAAATGTACAGTCGTACCTTGGGTTAAGTACTTAATTTGTACCGGAGGTCCGTACTTAACCTGAAACTGTTCTTAACCTGAAGCACCACTTTAGCTAATGGGGCCTCCTGCTGCTGCCGCGCCACCGGACCACGATTTCTGTTCTCATCCTGAAGCAAAGTTCCTAACCTGAAGGACTATTTCTGGGTTAGCGGAGTCTGTAACCTGAAGCGTATATAACCTGAAGCGTATGTAACCTGAGGTACCACTATATTAGCAGAAGTTTGAACTGTGCACTGAAATCCCTGCTTGGAGGAGAACCCCAAGACCTTGACTGTGGAAAATAGGAAAGCTAAGTTTATTACTGGAAATACATGTTGGATAGGAAAGAACTTAGTTCCAGCTAATTCAAGTGGGGCTTGCCTTACCCTGGACCCTCCAAGTGTTCCTATTCAGGGATAGTCCCGGATTTACAGAAGCTGTCCCAGTTTCTGATTGGATCCCAGAATGTCCCACTTTTCCTCAGGATGTCCCTATTTTCATCAGAAATATGTTGGAGGGTATGTTACCCCACATTTGGCTGGTTGACATATCAGCAGAATGGGCACTAATACAAGTGCCACCACTACAGGGCTTTATATACTAATAGTAACCTTTCCTGGTATCAAATCGGCAACCAGCACAGATCTCTGAGCACAGGTGTTATATGCTGACAAGGCCTCACGCCTGTCAGCAGTCATGCTGCAGTATTCTACACTAACTGCAGCTTCTGGATCTGTCCTGAACCCCTGGCCTACCTGGCGGCAAGTCAGTGTGTCAAATCCAAAGTTAAAAGACCAGCGGTCAATCCACACAAGCAAAGTCCAAAGGTCAGGAAACACAGTCCAGAGTCAAACCCGAAACATGGTCCCATAGAAGTCCAGGAGCATCCAAGTCAAAGTCCCTCAATATGGGCAGCTGAGCAGACACAACCCCTCAGCTCTGCTTCATTTGTGTACTTTGCATGCTGATTGCAACATCTGGGCTTGATGAGGCATGTGACACACACCTGTTCCAAGCCTACACCAGCTGAGGAATCACACACCTCTTCCCAGAGCTAGTGAGCCCCACCTGGCCAGCTAGGGAGCTGGGCTGTGGGCTGTAGCTTTCCTCTGCCTCCTGGAGCCCACGGCTCCCTACTTCTCAGAGCCTGCTGTGTTCTGCTGCTCTGGTTCCTGTGCACTGACACCCATCCCTTCGCTATCCTCCGTCACCTTGTGAGTATTTCCTTCCCCATCCCCTGCTTCCCCCAGTGTGTCCTAAGGGGTGTAGCCAGAATCCTCTTCCTCCTCCCCGTTTCCCTGCCAGTTCATGTAGGGCTGCCATATGCCTGGATTTTCCCAGACATAAACAGTGTCTGGCTGAAAATTGCTGAAATGTCCAGGAAAATCCTGGCATATGGCAACAGAAGTGTAGATTTGGGGGCAAAAAATAAATAAATGATCAACAATTTTTGTGTCCGGATTTTCACTATTTGAAATATGGCAACCCTAAGTTCAAGACAATATCAAATCCTACAGTGCAATCCAGATAATGGACCAGACAGAGAACTTCTTCAATATATCATGGTTTGTTTATGTGCTAGAGATGAGGGAGGAATTCAGTTCAGATTTTAATGTAAACGTACCTAATCCCCACTTCCTAAATCACAGCTATCTTTTGAAATTCATACTCCTCTAGAATTTGCAATGCTGCTCTCCAGCCAAAAGATGTACACTAAATTTTTAAAAGTATATTGGAGGAACGTGTGGATGAAAGTTCATATATGAGTAAAAATAAATATTACAAAAATGCATTATCTTTGGTAAAATTGCTTGCAAAGAATTGTGCGTATGCCCACTGAAATACCATTGAATCTTTGCAAGAATCACAAAGGGAAGCGGAAATGTGAAGCCTGGGAAAGGGAGAATCAGAAAGGAAACCAAAATTGATAGATTTGTCTGTCCTTAGTGTGTGTACGCACATAGATAGATAATTTAGATTTCCCATCGAGTTATGTAAAAACGAAGGGGAATATGTGAGTTTTGGCGTTATGCATGTCCCAAACTGTGAAGGAGGGAAAGGTAAAGAAATTGTATTTTCCTGATTTTGAAAGAAAAACAGGGTCTCCACAGGGATTGTTGCCTAGTTCCTTCAGCTGCAGATGCTCAGAACAGTTGACAATGAGTGAATAGAAGTATTTAAAGCACATATACGGTAGATATATAGAATTATATGAATAGAAGATCCCTAAGGATGAATATATTGTTGAACACCTACAAAAAAGGTGATGACCACCAGCTGGAACTATTAAAAAAATGGTTTCAGAAGAATTATGGTACTTAAAAACACAGCCATGCACCAAAAGCTATGAAAATCATACATGAAGAGACCCATTTTCCATACCATGTAAACAGTAAACATGTTCTACAGTCTCTCATATTAGCATGGCTTAGCCTTGCTTAGAACTTGGCCTCAGGGAATAATTAAACCATGGAACTCACGCCCGCAGGAGGCAGAGATGGCCATCAGCTTGGGTGGCTTAAAAAAAAAAGGATTATAATAGTAATAATAATTTATTATTTATACCCCGCCCATCTGGCTGGGTTTCCCCAGCCACTCTGGGCGACTTCCAACAGAATATTAAAATACAATAACCTATTAAACATTAAAAGCTTCCCTAAACAGGGCTGCCTTCAGATGTCTTCTAAAAGTCTGGTAGTTGTTTTTCTCTTTGACATCTGGTGGGAGGGCGTTCCACAGGGCGGGTGCCACTACCGAGAAGGCCCCCTGCCTGGTTCCCTGTAGCTTGGCTTCTTTCAGTGCCAGAAGGCCCTCGGCACTGGACCTCAGTGTCCAGGTGGAACGATGGGGGTGGAGACGCTCCTTCAGATATATTGGACCAAGGCTGTTTAGGGCTTTAAAGGTCAGCACCAACACTTTGAATTGTGCTCAGAAACGTACTGGGAGCCAGTGTAGGTCATTCAAGACCTGTGTTATATGGTCTCGGCGGCCGCTCCCAGTCACCAGTCTAGCTGCTGCATTCTGGATTAGTTTTAGTTTCCGGGTCACTTTCAAAGGTAGCCCCACGTAGAGCACACTGCAGTAGTCCAAGCGAGAGATAACTAAAGCATGCACTACTCTGGCGAGACAGTCCGCGGGCAGGTAGGGTCTCAGCCTGCGTACCAGATGGAGCTGGTAAACAGCTGCCCTGGACACAGAATTAACCTGCACCTACATGGACAGCTGTGAGTCCAAAATGACTCCCAGGCTGCGCACCTGGTCCTTCAGGGGCACAGTTACCCCATTCAGGACCAGGGAGTCCTCCACACCTGCCGCCTCCTGTCCCCCAAAAACAGTACTTCTGTCTTGTCAGGATTCAACCTCAATCTGTTAGCCGCCATCCATCCTCAACATATTCACGGAGGATTCAACATATTCATGGAGGAGAGGACTATCGAAGGCTACTAGCCACGATGCCTGTGCTCTGCCTCCATGGTTGAAGGCAGTTATGCTTCTGAACACCCGTTGCTGGAAGCTATAGAGGGGAGAGTGCTCTTGCACTTGAAGCTCTGCTTGAAGGTTTCCCACAGGCCCCTGTTCTGGTGAGAACAGGATGCTGGACTAGATAGGCCATTGGCCTGATCCAGTAGGCTTTTACATTCTTCGCTTTGATGCACCTTCACTTGCCTGAGGCCTTTTATCAATGGACTTCCAATGGACTTCCTCAATCTAAAACGTGGCTTCTCTTAGCTATTGGCGACCCAACTATTGGTGTTGGCAACATGCATAACAGAGCAGTTGCAACAGACCAAAAGTGGTGATGGGAACAGGGTTGGAGGTGGGACTCTGTAGTCTCTCCTGGATGGATGGGATTTGGAGTTCAACCACATCTGGAGAACCACAGGAGCCCCATGCCTGGTTTAAAGCCTGCAACTTAAACTGCAGAGATGAGATTTGAGGTGGGGGTGGGAACTGGCAAGAACTCTAGGACCCCCTGCAAGGGAGAAAAGGGGGGGGGACCCAACCTTTCTGCTTTCCACCCTGTCTTCTAAGTCAGCCTAGGTATTAAGCAGCAGAGAGGAAGTGAAGACCTTGACGTTAATCCCTTGTCAAAGAGTGGGATTCCCAATCAAAGAGATGGGGAGATCAAAGGCACCTAATCTCCCCCCTCCCTGACCACAGAGGGCTCCAGTAGGGTTCTGAGAGTTTATTTAGCTGACAGCCCCTCCCCCCCTTGACAGGATTACTGGAGGCTGTGGGTTTATTAGAAGGTGAGGCCAACGAAAGTGGCCTGAGCTCCAACATATGACTTCTTCTCTCTGCCCACTCTGAACGTGAAGTCATAACAATCTGCTATAGGGGCAACGTTGCTGATGTTCGGTTGCTCCCAACTTCTTCTCCCCCCCCCCCCAAGCGGAGAAGATATATCATTTATTTACTCAGCTGGCAACTTCCCCATTCGCCCTGCTTTTTGCTGGGCTGTCAATTGTTTGTGGGGCTCTGCCTCCCTTTTCCTCATTCTTCATTCATTGCAAGTTCAAAAGGCGTCCCACGGAATAAGAAGGCACCAAATGCAGCGAGCTTTGGCTTTGATGTTCGGGAGGCTCATTTTCATTCCGAGGGTTCGAGCATCTTGGGAGGCCACTGGGCAAGGCTCACCTGACCTTCTGGAAGTTGATGATGATTTCAGAAGGAAAGGTGAAGAAAACAATATTCTGGCTTTATACACGTTTTGTCTGAAGCCGGGACCCCCTCAAATATCAAGAGTCTTTCCGATCAGTCATCCTCCCCTCTGTTTCTGATATCCATGCTCAGACGGCCACATCCAGGAGGCAAAAATGGCACCACCCACCCAAACACATAGCTGGTGGAGGTGGAAGCATCAACAGCCTCAGGGGGAAACCCTATGTTTTGCAGAGGTACAATTAAAGGGGGACACATTCCAAAACTGCCCAATTAAAAACTGTGTGATCAGGCACCACAGACTGCCGACTGCTGTTTTGTTGTTGTTTTACCTATCACATTTATATCTCACTTTTCCTTTAAGGGAAAGGGACGCGGGTGGCGCTGTGGGTTAAACCACAGAGCCTAGGGCTTGCCAATCAGAAGGTCAGCGGTTCGAATCCCCACGACAGGGTGTGAGCTCCCGTTGTTCAGTCCCTGCTCCTGCCAACCTAGCAGTTCGAAAGCACGTCAAAGTGCAAGTAGATAAATAGGTACCGCTCCGGCGGGAAGGTAAACGGCGTTTCCGTGTGCTGCTCTGGTTTGCCAGAAGCGGCTTAGTCATGCTGGCCACATGACCCGGAATCTGTATGCCAGCTCCCTCGGCCAATAAAGCGAGATGAGCATGACAACCCCAGAGTCGGCCACGACTGGACTTAATGGTCAGGGGTCCCTTTACCTTTCCTTCAAGGAGCTCAGGTGGCACACATGGTTCTCTCCCTCCCCGTTTTATTCCTCACAACAGCCCTGTGAAGTAGGTTAGGCGAAGAGCCAGTAACTGGCCCAAGGTCATCCAATGAGCTTCATGGCCGATTGGGAATTTGAACCCTGGTCTCCCAGGTCCTAGTCCAACACTAATCACTACACCACACTGGCTCTCATTAGCATCACCCAGCGGAACAGCAACAATGCAAGAAACCAGCCAAATAATGGGTTGTTGATTTCGCACTAATATTTGAAAAATATTTTCCCCCTGTTCCACTCTCATCCTCTGCATTTGGTTCATACTGCCTTCTCCTTCACCAACGAATTCCTCATTCCGTTGCCTACTCTGAACCATTCCTGAAGCAACTTTGCCTCATGGATCTCTTGACTCCCAGCACCCATCTTTTCCAGGATCACTGTCCTTTGCCTGAGCCACAAAGCTGCTCTTGCCTCTGCAAATTTTTAATCTCAGCCAGACCAACAATAGTCTCTTCCCTCATAGTTACTGGACTGTGGGGATTGTCAGCTTTGTTCCTTGAACACTTAGAATGTTTGTGAACACCTTATCATCACAGAAGCTCAGCCAATCAGTGTAAAGGTTTCACGACCAACAGCATAGAGCACTATACTTTTTACTTTCAGTATCTGGCTATATGAGAATTTTAACTGCAATCGGATTATCCTTTATCAGTATTTATTTACTGGTCCTAAAATGTCTATCCTACTTCCCCCTGCCAATGGAGATGCTTAAGGCGGTTAACTCTATATAGCAAACAAACAGCTTCAAAAGTAAAAAGAAGAAGGCACAATCCCCATTCCTGGAACAATCATATTATTATTATTAAAATGTATACATTGCTCTTCATCATAGGATCAAAGGGCAGTTTACAGCTTAAAAACACAGAAACACCTAACACATTAACATACAAAAACAATAATCCTCAACACCATCACAGTTTAAAAGGCATAGATTGTTTAATCAGCCAAAGGCCTGACTGAAGAACAATGGCACCTAAAGATATGTAATGAAGGCGCCTAGCGAGCCTCCCTGGGGAGAGCATTCCACAAACTAGGAGTCACCACAGAAAAAGCCTGTTCTCAGGTTGCTGCCCTCCAGACCTCTTGTGCAGGGGGCACATGAAGAAGGGCATCCTCTGAAGGCAGGGTCCACGTCAGTTCATATGGGGTCCTTGGCTGTTTAAGGCTTTATAGGTCAAATCCAGCACTTTGAACTGGGCCTGGAAACTAACTGGCAACCAGTGCAGTAGGACCAGGATTGGTGCCATTTGCTAATATCCCATCCTCCTCCTATTGCTGTTGGTCAGCAGACCAACAGCAATAGGAGGAGGAAGGATGGGATATTAGCAAATGGAACCAATTATGCTCTATTCAGGTCAAGGGGACTTACTCCCACATAAGTGTGTTTAGGATTGCAGCCTCAATACCAGTTTTGGTATTGCTAAAAATGATCACTAGGTGGCGGTAGAGTCACACTTCTCTGTATAGGAGAAGGCGAGGGCCAATCTTAAGAGACTATGGAGAAGAAATCATCCCCCTCCATTGACTTTGTAAGCAAATGACTGTCAGGATGCATAATGGAATCTGCCAGGTTGCCCCCAAACACTCTGAAACATTCCCCTTTCCTAGGGGCCTGATCCTGGTGAGCCTCCTGGACTGTGACTCCTTTAGCCACCACTGGCCATCTGGGAATCGGACTTAAATGACCCATGGAGGTCTCCCTTCCCCTGCAAACCTCACTGCCTTTATATCACCTGGATATGCACATTTTTTTACAGGCAACACATTATGCAAATACTCATTTAATACATGCATTGTCCTCAATTTGAACAAATTCCCTTGATTTGCACAATGTATTTTGAGCCCCATTTTGCATAATTATGATTGCAGGTGACCAGAACTGGTAGTGGAGAAGGAAGAAGAGAGGTACAGCAAAACGTGGGACGTTTAATTAGTATTGTCAAGTAAACAGAGGCCACGAAGAAGAGAGATGTACCGTATTTTTCGCCCCATAAGACGCACCGGCCCATAAGACGCACCTAGATATTAGGGGGGGAAATAAAGGAAAAAAAATTTATTTCCCCCCCAGGTGCGCTGCGCTACACCAGGAGCTTGGGGCGTGCGGAGCTCAGCGCGCCCCAAGCTTCTGCGTGCCGGCAAGGTCTCCGCTAGCGTGGGAGAGCCGGGCGCCTCTCCCAGGGCTAGCGGACCCCTGCGCTAATCCAGAAGCTTGGGGCGTGCTGAGGTCAGCGCGCCCCAAGCTTCTGCATGCCGGCAAGCAGTCCGCTGCCGCCTCAAGCCTCCCGCACCCGGCAGGAGGTCCCGCCGGGTGCGGGAGGCTTGGGGCGGCAGCGGACTGCTTGCCGGCATGCAGAAGCTTGGGGCGTGCTGAGGTCAGCACGCCCCAAGCTTCTAGGTGCGCGCAAGCAGTCCGCTGCCGCCCCAAGCCTTGCGCACCCGGCGGGACCTCCTGCCGGGTGCGGGAGGCTTGGGGCGGCAGCGGACTGCTTGCCGGCATGCAGAAGCTTGGGGCGCGCTGACCTCAGCACGCCCCAAGCGTCTAGGTGCGCGCAAGCAGTCCGCTGCCGCCCCAAGCCTTGCGCACCAGGCGGGACCTCCTGCCGGGTGCGGGAGGCTTGGGGCGGCAGCGGACTGCTTGCCGGCATGCAGAAGCTTGGGGCGTGCTGAGGTCAGCACGCCCCAAGCTTCTAGGTGCGCGCAAGCAGTCCGCTGCCGCCCCAAGCCTTGCGCACCCGGCGGGACCTCCTGCCGGGTGCGGGAGGCTTGGGGCGGCAGCGGACTGCTTGCCGGCATGCAGAAGCTTGGGGCGCGCTGACCTCAGCACGCCCCAAGCGTCTAGGTGCGCGCAAGCAGTCCGCTGCCGCCCCAAGCCTTGCGCACCCGGCGGGACCTCCTGCCGGGTGCGCGAGGCTTGCAAACACTCTCACGAAGCAGGGGGAGCCCTCCAGAGGGCTCCCCGTGCTTCGGGCGACAGGCTGCCGCCCCAAGCCTCGCGCACCCGGTGGGACCTCCTGCCGGGCGCGCGAGGCTTGCAGGCATTCGCCCCATAAGACGCACCCCGATTTCCCCTTCATTTTTGGAGGGGAAAAAGTGCGTCTTATGGGGCGAAAAATACGGTAGTTTGGCCAAGCCCAGAGGTCACTGCAAAATCTTGCCAACGCTGACTCTGGATTTTCAAATCTGTCTACACATCCATAAGAACCAAACATCTTTTATTTATACAAACTAGAAGTTGTGGTGCACTTCCCATACTCACCCCTCCCCCCCAAAAAAAATCATCCAGAAGATGGCCAACTCTGATTATAGGTCTGAGTCTTCGGTTATTATAGATTGGCCTGCCATGACTGCTTTATAGGCTGAAATGAACAACACACCATTTAGAGTTAATTATAGGTAGAATTCATTGGGCTGTCAGCGGTCCTTCCAATTTTATTAATTGGCGAGCCAGGCTTTCTCTTAAAGGTCTGTCTGTGCCAGCTTTCCACAACCCACGTTTTGAACTACAACTCCCATCATTCCCAGCCAGCACAGGAAATCAGATCAGGAGATTAGGTTGCAGGGTCTTGCGGGCGAAAGCTGGTCCACAGGATAGAGGCTAGCTGCTCCTGCTCTATAACCCCTCTGCAGTGCCACAAATCCAACTCAATGGTGTAACGTTGGAAAATGTCAATCACTTCTCCTACCTAGGCAGTTATCTTTCCACAAGGGCCAACAATGATGCCAAAATCCAGCATCGCCTGAGCTCTGCAAGTGCAGCTTTCTCGCGACTGAAGTGCAGAGTGTTTGAGGACCGGGACATTGGCAGGGAAACCAAAATGCTTGTTTACAAAGCTATTGTATTACCAACCTTACTGTATGCTTGTGAAAGATGGACCACTTATAAATGCCATCTCTAACTCCTTGAAAGATTCCATCAATGGTGTCTCTGAAAAAAAATTACACTTGGGAAGACAGGCGAACTAATATCAGTGTACTGGAAGAAGCAAAGATCTCCAGTGTTGAAGCAATGATTCTTCAACATCAGCTTCGTTGGACTGGTCATGTTGTGCAGATGCCTGATGATCGTCTTCCAAAGCAACTACTCTACTCTGAACTTAAAAATGGAAAGCGTAATGCTGGTGGTCAACAAAAGAGGTTTAAAGACTGTCTCAAGGCAAATCTTAAAAAATGTAGTATAAACACTGACAACTGGGAAACACTGGCCTGTGAGCCAGTTGGAGAACAGCCTTTACCAAAGTTATGGGCTTTGAAGACACTCAAACTCAGGATGCAAGGGAGAAACGTACTGTCAGGGCACGCTTGGCAAATCCACACCGTGATCAACTCCCGCCCGGAAACCAATGTCCCCACTGTAGAAGGACGTGTGGATCCAGAATTGGCCTCCACAGTCACTTACGGACTCATTGTTAAAACCGTGTTTATGGAAGACAATCTTACTCAGCTACAAGTGATCGCCAAAGATACTATATTAGTTTAAAACAGGCTCAAAGCTGAGTACCAGTAATCAACACAACTCCCAATCCAGGAGCTCTGGGTGTTGTATTTCTGCGACGATCTAAGGATCTTTGGACAGAATTCACAGCTTAGTGGTTTAACCATCAACCCCTCTTCCCAGGGAACTCTGGGAATTATAACTCACTTAGGGGAATAGGGCATAGGGTTGCCATATTTTGAAGAGCCAAAGAGAGGACACATTTGCCGACTTCTACTTTTAACTATGGATCGCTATGATGACTCTCATTTTACATACCCCTGAAAAAGAGGATGTGTTCTGGAAAAAGAGGACATATGGCAATCCTAAATAAAGGCCCCATCACAACTCTCAGCACCCTAAACAAACTACTGCTCCTATAATTTTTGGGGAGAAACCATGACTGTTCAAAGTAGCATCATAGCGCTTTAAATGTATGGTGTGGGCTTTGCAATTTTGTGGGTACAGAAGAATCAGACACACAAAGGCTTGATCAGGTGCTGAAGATTCCTGTGTGCTCTCATGAGAACAGGCATCAAGTCATGACTATGTTGCCATGTGTTTGTTCTCTAGGAAGGCCACAAAAATGAACCAGATAGCAGATAAGAGCATTTTAATATATGATGCCTAAGTGTTTTTAGGGTTGATAGCAAGCTCTGTGATATGGCAAGCCCAGATATGGGCTTTTCCCTGGAATGATCTGCACCATTTTGCTGCCTAGCTAAAATGGGCAGAATATCAATTGGATATGCCAAAGGTTCAGTTCTTCTGTATTACCCACCCACTTCGTTCAAACCATGCTTGGGAAGGACAGCTGTGGACCCCTCTATATACCTGATGATGCAATTAGGCATGCACCCCTTGCACCCCTAGCTCTGCAAGCTTCTTCTGCTTCCCCCAGAAACAGGGATGTGGCTGAAAGGATCCAACTTACTCTGGGCACAGAGGGCATTCACACAACCACTTGATCAAGCATTAGTCCGACGTAGCTAGTGTCTCAGACTCACAGGACTATACAAGGCGATTGTCCCAAGCCAGATCTACAGCCTTGTGCATTAAGCACAAGGACAAGTGTGGGTGGCTGGAGAGCATAATAACTTAATTGCAGAAGCAAAAGTTCAATCCCATTCTCATTACAGTTTCCTGTCTTCTCTGCCTTTTGCCTCAAACCTCTTCCTACTTCACTTACTTTTTCTGTGTATTACTGCTCCCTGATCCATCACACACTTCCTTCAACCACAGGAAGGAACAGGGAAACTGCCTCCTACTGAGACAGACTAAGTTCAGTACTGTCTACACTGACTGGCAGTGGCTTTCCAGGTTTTCCCAGCCCTACCTGGAGATGGTGGGGAAGGAACCTAGGGCCACCTGAATGCAAAGCAGATGCTATATGGACCTTCCCCTGGAACCTTAGAGAGTTTCTCACACACAGGCTAAGACCATAAAGTTATTCTGCAGGTTTGTGGCAGACCTCTGAAACTATCTTGTCCTCGGGCTGCTTACCCTTTAGCTTCCCCACCTCCTGAGTTTCCTTCCAAAGCTTCCAGTCCTTAATACTGTCCCTTTCAGTCCATGGGAAGTTTCAGCCCCAGTCAAACTGCCAATGTTCCCTGCCTTTAGCGAAACTGGACAGCAGCTAATCTGTTTCAGAAGCTTCACTGTCACAAGTACAATGCTACATAGATATCCCCTTGAGAGGAAGCCAGAGATGCTATCTGGAAGAGGGGAAGGGATGTAGGGAGGAAAGTTACTTTGATGAGCAGCCAACTTAACCCTTGCTTTCCAGGCCAAGAGCCAAAGGGATTCTTATTGCAAAGATGTCTATAACATATGCCTGATGTCTCTGAAGGCTTACAAACTTTGCAATAATGGTTGCAAAACTTGGCTTCTCGCTGGGTATTTAAAATGACAAAGACGAGGGGGGAAGAGAGAGAGAGAGAGAGAGAGAGAGAGAGAGAGAGAGAGAGAGAGAGAGAATGAGAGAGAGAATGAGAATAAAATGTAGAACAAGCAGCAGTGGAAGGGTTTGTTTCCTATAAGATAACTTGAAGTAGTCAAGTAGCACCCAGAGGAGAGTGCAAGTCTGGGAGTAAAGGAAGGCCTGGGCACTAAAGCAAGGTCAGTAAATGGTTTGGGTCATGTCTGGAAATCCATAGTGGAGGAAGAAGAAGTAGACCGTACTATTAGTACAAGAGAGGATACCCTCCAACACTTTGCCATCTTCCCCAGATGCCCTCTTCCCATTTTTTATCCCAAAACCTGGTGGTTGTGATTGCCTTGCCCCAGATCAGATCCAGGAGCAGAGCTGGCGTCAGTGTCCCAGTCTGGAGGAGAAGGCAGCTGTTGCCCTCCAGGGCTGCATTTAGAACCCTCACAGGAGAGAACTTCGTGGAGTCGTCTTCTAAACTAGCTGGAGGGTAACAGGTGAGAGAAGGCTTGGCTGCAATTCCTGGCAGTGGTTCTCTGGGGATTTGAGACAGGAGTGTTTCCAAACAGTGCCTGAAGATGCCAGGGATTGAATTCTGGATCTTCTGCATGGAGAGCACATCCTCATAGGATGAGCTAGGCATGATCTAGCAGCCTACACCAGCCTTCCTCAACCTGGTGCCCTCCAGCAGGTCCTCAGGTATCCTGGGTCTGAGCCGTTAAGGGTCCTCCTACCTGTCCATGATTTGAGAATTGAGTCAACCTCTGTGAGCATAGCATGGTTTCTGAAGAGTTGTTCCCAGAAGCAAGCTGGCAGCCAGAGAATTGGGTGGCTCTTCCTGTCATTGGCTCTGGCGCCACCTACTGCTAGACTCCCTGCCTTCTGCCCTACCAGTTCAAATGGGCACCAGTCACTTCTGAAAGCAGGATGCAAATAAATATTGTACACAGGCAAGCAAACTTTGAGCAGCTTACTCTTGCAGACTCCTCCAAGTCCCCAGCCTCAGAGTGTTTCTTGGTCAAAGAAGTGTTTCCCAAAAGGCTCTGCTTTGACCTCTTTCCAGTTGAAACTTAATCATTCTGGCAAGGTGACTGGAAGCAAAAGGAGGATGGCAGGGCTGCAGGGCTTTTATTAACTGGGCAAAGGAGAGAATTTTCTGCAGGTACAGCTTCTCTCTCGTGTGACAAACCACACACTTGCTGACATTCCTTCTCGTCTACCATTAAAAACGACAACACCCAATCCGCTTGTCCTCTGAGACAGGCTTTTGTATGTAAAATAAATAACTGTAAAAAGGAATCCATCAACTGTACTTCATCTCCCCTCACCCCTTCCTGGTCCTGTACTGTACTTTCAACAGCTAGCTAACATGCGGAGGTGAATATCACGGCATCGCCATAGGGGTTGCCAGCTCAATGCACAGCAGCCAGCCCAACGCACAGAAACACAGTAGGGAAAACCCCTTTTTCCCCAGGCACCTGATCTCCAAGCCAAGTAAAACGTCTCCTGCTGAACTTCTGCAGGTCAACCTGGTAGGAGTGCCTGGGATGGCAGCGCCTGTGACCCAAGCGCACCTGAACCCACCAGGTTGCAAAACCAACCAACCGGCATCCGCCTCTGTAGCGCCACCTGGCGGAGGCGCTTCCCCTTCGCCCGCAACCCACGTGTACCGCTTCTCCTTTTACAACCTCGCTATTTACCCGAGTGTGTTAATTCCGACGACCAATCAGTGGGCAGGAGGTGTAGCTCCAGGAGGTTAAGCTCCAATCAGCACCTGCGAGTGGAGAAGGGAGGAGATGCTCTCTCCCTCTCTCTCCCCCGCTTCTCCCTCCCCCCTTTCCTCTCTTTCTGTAAACCACGTTGAGTTTGTAGCGCTAATTAATTTTTCCAAAGTCTGGGAGGGCTTCGCTGCAAGTCGGGATTCCGCTGCTGCTGCCGCCGCTGCCGCCATCAACGGCCCTTCTTCGCCTTCCTCCTCCTCCTCTTCTCCCTGCACCGCAGAGTCCAGTTGCGGAGGCCCCTCGGCTGCAATAAAATGTTTGACGGCTCCTTCCTGTCTCTCATATCTCCCCTTCTGTTGCGGCTGCTACTGGTGCTCTGCGGACCGGGCACCCATGCAGGTAGGCTGGCTCTGCGGATTTTCTCCCCACTTCAATCTTCTGCCTTCTGTGTCGTCTTCCTGGATTTGACATTTTGGAAGCGGGCGCGGGGGAGGGAAGTTTTTTTTTGGGGGGGGGCGGCGGACTGGACTGCAAATTGCATGCATTTTCAAAACGCACACCAACCCTTCGAGATACAATCATTTTAGGGAAGCCCCATATTTGTTGCATCTCTCCCCGCCCCCTTAACAAGATGCAAAAGTTTGCAGAGCCAAATGGCATGTTCGTTTCCTTCTCTCTCTTTTCCACCCTCCCTTCCGTTATATGGCTCTGATCCCAGTTTTCCTTATCCAAAAGGATGTATCTGTTTCCAGACTTGTATATTCTTTATTCCTGGCTGGTCTTCTTGCAAACCTCAACCCCCCCCCCCCTTCTCTCTCTCTCTCTCTCTCTCTCCCCTCTCCCCTCTCTCTTCTTTTTTAATAGGTTTGGTGAAATGTGAGTACCCCCTCCATACTCTCCCTCCTTCCCTCTCCTTGTGTGTGTGTGTGTGTGTAATATCTAAAATACTTTTCTTGAACGATGCAAGAAAACTCTGGCGTTGTTCGGTTCTTTATCTCCCTCCCCCACTTTTCCCTTTATGCTGCACAACTAAAAAAAAAGTTGTAGCTACTGGCAGCAAATAAAATTAAAAAGAACCATCACCTCTCTCTTCTCTTCTCTTCTCTTCTCTTCTCTTCTCTTCTCTGCCTGCAGCTGGCTCAGAACTTCCAGGGCATTTGATCTGGGAATATATCTCGTTTATTTATTAAACTGCTAAATGGGCAGTGCATGGGATGTAGGGAGAGGATATGTGACAAGTTAAATGGAAGGTGATGTGTCAATGGCTACTGATCCTGATGGCCGGAGGCATTATGCTTCTGAATCCCAGTTGCTGGAAACCGCAGGAGGCTAAAGAGCTGTTGTACTCGGGTCCTGCTGCTTGTGCGCCTCCTATAAGCATCTGGCTTGCCACTGGGATAATGGGATGCTTGGCAAGGCGAGCCACTGCCCTCATCCAGCAGCAGACTCGTCTTCCATCTTTATGATAGGTAGAACTATAGAATCGTAGAGTTGGAAGGGACCCTGAGGATCAACTTCTAATCCAGTCCCCTGCAATGCAGGAATATGCAGTTGTCCCATACAGGGATCGAACCTGCAACCTTGGCGTTATCTGCACCACGTTGTAACCAAGTCAGCTATCCAAGCTCCCCTAGTAAACAGAGCTTCAAAGGCAGTCTAAATTCTGAGTGTCAAGATGCTGGGGGCAAATAAAGAAGAGAAGGCTGGCAGATCCATGGAGGATAAGTCTACCTGTGACTGCTAGTCATGTGATGAGTGCTCTAGTATGTATGTCTCTTGATGCTGGTGCTGAGAATCACAAGGTTGGTGAGGGGAGAGTTGTTGCATTCTGGTCCTGCTTGCAGACTTTCTATAGGCACATGGGTGACTACGTTGAGAACAGGATGCTGGGCTGGGTGGGACTTTGGCCTGATCCAGCCTGGGCTCTGTTTATGCTCTGAGAGGCTACCAAAAGTCCCATGGGAAAGACCTAGTGCAATTGTGAATCTAGTTCACAGGATTGCATCAATACTGGTTGCTGGGATTTGCAAACAGGGAGAGTGTTGCCGCTCTCAGGTCTTGCTTTTGAGCATCCCATAGGCATCCGGTTGGCCACTGTGAGAACATGATGTTGGGCTAGGTAAGAGTTTGCCAGACTTATGGTCTAACTACAGCTGGAGGCCCAACTCCCATCATCCTTAGCCAACAGGACCAGTGGTCAGGGATGATGGGAATCGTAGTTCAAAACCGGCTGGAGACCCAAGTTTGGGAAACCCTTGGCTAGATAGACCTTTGGCATGACCCAGCAGGGCTCTTGTGTTTCAGCATCATGAGTATGTAACAGAATGCTGGGGAGACAATCCCTAGCCTGACCCAGAAGTGCAGCAGAATGTGTATGAACCAAGGGAATTTAGGTAGCTCAGTTGGATAGAGCATGGTGCCGATAACACCAAGGTTGCAGGTTCGATCCTGCTATGGGACAGCTGTGTATGCCTGCATTGCAGGGGCTTGGACTAGATGATCCTCATGGTCCCTTCTAACTCTATGATTCTTTAAATGCTAACAGGAGACCTAAGATTCCCCACCCTAGCCTATGCTAGAGAAGAGTCCATAGGTCAGTGCTAGAGCAGTTGCTGTGCATACATAAGGTCCTGGTTTCCATACTTGGCATCTTCATGTATATTCAGGTGGCTCAATGGGTCAGTGTGTCTGGCTGTTAACCGGAAGGTTGGTGGTTCGAGCCCACCCAAGGCAGGATTCCTGTCTTTGGGCTACATGACCCTTGAGGTCCCTTCCAACTCTACAATTTTATCATTCTATGATTCTATCCCTTTCTTGGAACCCTTCGGAGCTACCTCTGGTCAGTGTAGACAATATCAAGCCATGTCACCTTTCTATGTTCCTTAGAGAGCCAGTGTGGTGCAACGGTCAGTTGAATTAGGGCCTCAAGACCACAGTTCAAACCCTACTCAGCCCTGGGTGACCCTGGGCCAGTCATGGTCTCTCAGCCTACCTTCCAGGGTTGTTCTGTGGATTACATGGGGAGAACAATGTATGCCACTTGGAGCTCCTTGGAGAAAAAGATGGGATATAAATGTAATAAATAAATTGCACACAGAAGGTCTCAGGTTCAATCCTTCTCATCTTCCATTGAAAGAAAAGAGGCTCAGAGAAATATTTGCCCAAGACCCTGGAGAGGCCCAGCGAGTCAGAGCAGAACTGAAATGGATGGGCAGATAGTATGGCAGCTTCCTTTGTTCATTCCTATGTGCCTTTGAGCATATGCAGAGTGCTTTCCATTGCTATTAATAGTTGCCAGAGTAACCACAGTTGACCTTCTCCTCCTCCTCCCCCACACTGACAAAGCATCATCAAAAGATGGACAAATATAAAAAAGGATCAGTTTTAAAAAGTAGTAAAGTTAGAGGTAAAGGACCCCTGACCGTTAAGTCCAGTCACGAATGACTGGGGTTGTGGCGCTCATCTCGCTTTACTGGCCGAGGGAGCTGGCGTTTGTCTGCAGACAGTTTCTCTGGGTCATGTGGCCAGCATGACTAAACTGCTTCTGGTGAAACCAGAGCAGCACACGGAAACGCCGTTTACCTTCCAGTCAGAGCGGTACCTATTTACCTACAGTGGTACCTCGGGTTAAGAACTTAATTCGTTCTGGAGGTCTGTTCTTCACCTGAAACTGTTCTTAACCTGAAGCACCACTTTAGCTAATGCCTCCTGAAGCAAAGTTCTTAACCCGAGGTAATATTTCTGGGTTAGCGGAGTCTGTAACCTGAAGCGTATGTAACCCGAGGTACCACTGTACTTGCACTTTGACGTGCTTTCGAACTGCTAGGTTGGCAGGAGCTGGAACCGAGCAACAGGAGCTCACCCCGTCACGGGGATTCAAACCACCGACCTTCTGATCGGCAAGCCCTAGGCTCAGTGGTTTAGACCACAGCGCCACCCACGTCCTTTAAAAAGTAGTAGTACTGGGCAAATAAGAATGGTAATAAATGTCCAGCATTTTCAACTTATGACCAGAGAGCTCTGCCTTCTCAGTCACAATGTACCAAAGGAGGTTGCATGTTGTTGGAGAGGGGATTCGCTCTGCATATGTACAGAGGTGCCCTCTTCTTACAGATTCCAGTGTAAGACTGGCTGGTTCTAGCATTGCAAATAAGGTTCTAAAAATAGGTTTGGCTCTGGTGAGGTTGTGGTTTTAATTTAGACAGGGGTGGGAAACATCTGGCCTGCAGCCTGGCCTCACCATTTGACCCATGCAGATGCTCAAGCCACCAACCTGACTTCGCAGATTTCATGGGGTGGTAGCCCCAAGCAGGTATCTCCTTGCGTTCTTACGACTAACAGTGAATACAGTGGTACCTCGGGTTACAGACGCTTCAGGTTACAGACTCCGCTAACCCAGAAATAGTACCTCAGGTTAAGAACTTTGCTTCAGGATGAGAACAGAAATCGCAGGGCAGTGGTGCAGCAGCAGCAGGAGGCCCCTTTAGCTAAAGTGGTGCTTCAGGTTAAGAACAGTTTCAGGTTAAGAACGGACCTCCAGAACAAATTAAGTTCTTAACCCGAGGTACCACTGCATAACCTTCTACCTGGGAGTTGGGTTCTTTGGCCTGTATTGCTGATGGCTGCTAATGCTCTCCCACCCTCCTTTCTTCTCTCCCTCTGTGTCTCTTTTTGCAGTCAATGCGGACCTGGGTGTGGTGATCATCCCGGAGCAGGTGCCCCTTGACAAGATCCCTTCCCTGCAGGTCAGAGGGATCCACTCTGAGGAGCATAGGAGGCGACGCTCTGTGCCTCTGCAGCCTGAAGAAGAGGCCGAGGTGCTGATCGTCCGGCTTCCCGCCGGGCTGGGCTCCAATCCAGGCTCTGACATCTACTTGAACCTCCGCCGAAATGGGCAGTTTTTGGCACCGGGTTTCTCCGTGGAGGAAATTGGCGCGGGCCGAAGCAGCCGCCGTGTGGACTTGGATCGCCTCTGCTTCTACACAGGGCATGTGCTCAACCGCAGCGCAGACTCCTTCGCTTCCCTCAGTGCCTGCGGCGGGCTGGTACTTGTCTCTGGGCGAATTTGCCCTCGATGGGCACAGTCTGGTGTTGCGGGAGGCCGTTGTTTGGGGAAGAAGAGCCTGTGGAAGAGTGTGTTGGGTGGGGCATGGAGTTAAGAGAGTCGAGAGACAGGAATGTGAGAAGGCGGGTGGGTCCCCTGTACCTAGAAAGTGGGGAGTCCGGTCAGGCTAGGGAACAGCGTTGCAAACCTGTGTTCATTCCCTTACAATTTTCAGTTAGTTACAGGTTACACTGTCAGTTTCGTACTGACAAGTGGAAGAAAATTGTAGCACTCCGGCCTGCTTCTGATATCAGAATTACAGTCAGCCAGCCATTCCCTTTTCTTAGGTACTCCATTCCATTTAGCCATCATGTTTTCCATTTCCCCACTCCAACCTTCAGGCAGCATTTTGTGGCTGCTGCGTAGGCTCAGTCCTCTTTGGACAGTGCCTGGAGTGCATGCCCTGGAACAGGAGGTGCTCTTAATGTTTTACCCCTGGGGCCTACTTAAGAGGGCTGACAATTTCTGAGGCCTACCAGTCTCAAAATGGTGGAGGCAGGAGGTGGCGTCTGGCTTAATTAGGTGGCTGTTACTGACATGGTTTTCTATTGATCCCTAATCAGCCTTTGGTCATTGCTAAATCCTTTGCCACAGTGTTTTTCATTTGGCAAGGAGTTCTGTAGTCTATCTTGCCTGTATTTCAAAACAAATGTTGCTCATCTTGGGGATATTGTAAGATGAGTTTGCTGATCTAGAGGCTCAAAGTAAAACACACTTACATTCACTTCCTTTTGCTGCAGTTACTCTCTCCTACCCTGTTCCTTTCTATTCTCAGATTATTATTATTATTATTATTATTATTATTATTATTATTACTACTACTACTACTATTTATTTTCAATAACTTTTGCTGTCTCTAATTTCCTTCAACACCTCCTCAGGTCTTTTCCCCTTTGAGAAGGGAGGCCTCCCCCCTTCTCCCCAAATTTCTCTGACCCTCAGCCATCTTGACTCGCCATATGAGGAGTGCTGACATTAATGCAACCATTAGCCCCACACGGCCAGGGGACTAGATGGGTCACAGCACCATGGCTCACTAGTCGTCTCTGGCCCAGCGTTTGGGAAACTCTATGCTAAACTATTCCTCCGACGCTCCTTTGCGTTGCTGGCAAGGAGGGCAGACCAGCTTCTGCTTAAAGATCTGCCCTTATGGATCACATTGCAGAGGGAATCCTGGCTTCGTTTCTGAGGAACGGCAGGGTGCTCCGGGAGCACACCTTGTAAACCAGTAGGGGGCAGCATTCTAAAATTGCAGGCTTAAAAAAAAAAGAATCTCCAGTCTACAGGAGCTCTGGCCCCTTTTGCTTCTTGTCACCCTGCTTAGCCCTTAGTGATGAACGAGCATTGATAGCTCAGTTGGTTAAAGCGTAGTGCTGACAATGCCAAGGTTGCAGGTTCAATCCCCGTATGGGACAGCTGCATGGCAAGGGGGTTGGACTAGATGATCCTTCCAACTCTATGATTCTGTTTTGGGACTGGATCCCTTTATGGGACAACTGCGTAGCAAGTTGGACTTCCAGGATCCCTCCCAACTCTATGATTCTATGGGGCTCAGTTTGGCCTCCCAGTCTTCCAATCGGTCTAGTCCAGCGGTTCTCAGCCTGTGGGTCCCCAGATGTTGTTGGACTACAACTCCCATCATCCCCGAGCTCTGGCCTTGCTAGCTAGGGGGGATGGGAGTTGTAGTTCAACAACATCTGGGGACCCACAGGCTGAGAAAGGCTGGTCTAGTCGCATTGTGGGTCTCGCCTGTTAACTTTCTGCGATGTTTCTGTGGCTCTGTAGGAATACAGATGAGGCTGGAATTCTTCACAGCCTGTCCACCCCGCCCCTTCCCTCCCGCCTCCCCACCTAATGCAGGCGTTGCCCCTCAGGGCAGGAGTGGGCGGAGCAGGGGGGGTGCTTAGTTTGGGCAGCTGTGCTGTAGACAGTTCTTAAGGAAGGAGGGGCAAGCCCTGTGCCTCAGGTGAGCACCTGCATCCAGATAATGGGATACCAGCGTCTTTTGTGATTGATGTTGGAAGCTGGAGCTGAGCACCACCAAAGGTTTCTTGGAGCTTGAAAATGAGAATGCTGTTCACCCCCCCCCCCGTGAAATGCTGACAGGGTTCTCCACCCACCTGTCCCTTGCTGCAAAGCACACTTTGTTAATCTCATTCATAAATTACCAAGCTCTTAAGGCTCTGAAGCCATCTGAAAAGTGTACAAACGGAACTGGGGGGAAAAAGCCACGTAAAAATAGAAACTAAACGGGAATTCATTTGTAGTGGCAACTTTTATTGCTTGAGAACTGATGGTGGTAGAAAGGGGAATTAATAACACTCTGCTGGCAGTTGGGGAATATGTCCCGACCTCACTTACTTGGGAGTAAGCTCCTTGAATCCAGTGGGACTTACTTCTGAGTAGACATGGTCCACATCCACACCAGGCATTTAAAATGCTATGATACCACTTTAAACAGTCATGTTCCCCCCCCCAAAACGAATTCTGGGCACTGTAGTTTAAGGGTGCTGAGAGTTCTTAGGAAACCCGTTTGCCCCCTAGTACTACAATTCCCAGAGTGGTTTAACAATCAGTCCTGCTTCTCAGGGAACCCTGAGAATTGTAGCTTTGGGAGGGGACCAGCTTTCAGCACCCTTAACAAATTACAGCTCCCATGTTTCCTTGGGGGAAGCGATGACTGCTTAAAGCGGTAACAGACCTCTTTAAATGTATCCTGCGAATGGGACTGTGGTTAGGTTGACAGACTTTGAATTGTGGAGGGAATTTAGGAAGCTCCTGAAATCTACACTCGGGACGCCCTAACACCCTTGCCCCTGTTTTACCTTGTAATTAAAATTGGCAAACTAAGGGTGTTGCCACATAAAGTTAAGAGATGCAGTTCCCTTTTGTATCCCCTATAACATGGGCAGCACAACAAGGGTATACAGATGAAATTGGAAGAATCTCTATACCGATTTGAGTTAGGACCAAACCATCACCACCGACAACCTTCTTCCCTTGCAAGGAGATCGATAACTTTTTTGCCTAGGAGTTGAGATTCTTCTGGACCCTGACATTTCTCCAGATAATCAATCAAATCTTAAAACAGGTATACTGTTCCACTTGTCTGGGAAGCTTCCGCAGCCAGTTCCCCAGACTCTAAGGTAGTGAGGACCCTCGCGGGGTGTCAAATCAAGACTCTTGCTTTGGCAGGAGGGATTAACTGACCAAACAAAAGTGCATTGCAGCTTGGGGGGGTGCAGCTAGAGATCCTCCCTTGGGCCATAACATGGGTGGGTCTGGGATAACCTCTTGAGTAAACAAAACAGTGCAGAGACCAGACTGCCTTCATCAACCAGGCGCAGAAAGACATAGTGGATAGATCTGGGCACTAGGGGAGTCATATCACAACTACTGTTTTAGGAGGTGATAGCAAGAGCTAAGGGGAGTGTTAGAAGAAGGTGGGGGGCTGCCTCTCCCCCATGCAATCCAAGCGCTGGGTGGGATACAGAGTGGGAAGCAGCTGTTGAGCAGTCCTTTGTACTTTGAGATAGTTCTCCTTTTGAACTATTTCCCCCAGCATCTGAAACATATGCATGGAGTCAGATCAGTGTTGTTAACTCTGAGTGACAGTCTCCTTCCGGGGCCTCAAGCAGAGGTCTTCCCCAAGCCTGCTGGCTGAGATCACATCAGCTGGAGATGCCAGGAACGAGTATATAATCAAAGCACTTGTTCTACCACTGGAAACCCCTGTGAGCAATGGCCTACCAAGGCACTTTCCATTTTGGAAAGTTGGGCAGAGCATGGTATTGTCCCGATTCCTGCCGTGACAGCGATGCTCACTGTGTACCGCTATCCGAAGCTGAAATAGCTCTGTGGTGATGATGAGCAGGTTGCTTGCAAGCCCTCTGTCTCCTAAAAGCCAGGCAGCATAGCTTTAACTGGAATTCCATCTGTGGAAGAACAAAACCAAGGGTTGTTCGCGAACAGCAGTTGCGTCCGTGACATCTGTGTGCCATGCGTAAGTAAAATAACATGGGCTCAGCAGTAAACTAACCACAACAGATAGGAACATGGACCCTCTCCTATTGTTGGTCCTCTTCCAGCCCTGCTAACTGCATCACTGTTGGCAGAGAACACATTGCGGCAAAAACTACATATCCTGAAAAGCACTACCAAACACATGGGATGGAGGCGCAGAGAACATGATCCTCTAACTATGCCCAGCTGCTGATGCTGGGAAGACCTATCCAGATGTTCAGTGGGGAGCAGTAACTATGGTTGCCTTGATGATGTGGACAGGAGGGGGAGCAGGGAGCTGTGAGGCACTGAGAGAAGAGGATGCTTGACTAGATAGGCTGTTGGCCTGATCCTGCAGGCTTTTGTGTTCTGATGTTCCTGTTGGTGCCAATGGGAGGTTGTTTCTTAATGCTAATTGCCATCTCCTCTCTGTGTAATTTGTTCCAAAGCTAAACCGTTCTTACTGCCAGGAAACTTCTTCTTGTGTTCCACCTCTAACTTACGTCCAGGAGATCCAGTCCTGTCCTATGGGGCAGCAGAGAACTAACTTTTGCCCTGTTTTGTGTGAGAGTCCTTCTGGTACTAGAAGAGGGATATTATTTCCCACCTCTGTTTTCCCTGGGTGAACGTACATAGTTCCTTCAACTTTTCCAAGTAGGCAGGGAAAGGCGCTTTGCTCTGGGAAACTGGGGCACTACTCTTTCTGCAGGCAATGGCAACTCTGTTCTCTGTCTGGTTGGAGCCTGTGTGTGTGTGTGTGTGTGTGCGCACACGTGTGCAAAAGAGAGGCAGGTGGTGGATGATGAATGAAGAGCAATCCTATGTAGGTCTACTTAGAAGTAGTTTCTGCTTAGTTCAGTGGGGCTTACTCCTAAATAAGCCCACATGGTATTGCAGCCTTGTATTTCAATTAGTATTTTCATTGCTGCATTTCTTTGAACATTACAGATGGAAATAATTAATGTCCTTAATGTCGTTTGCAAAGGAGGAGAATGAGGGGAAAGCTATCATTAGTTAGAATCATAGAGTTGGAATAGACCACAAGGGCCATCGAGTCCAACCCCCTGCCAAGCAGGAAACACCATCAGAGCACTCCTGACATATGGTTGTCAAGCCTCTGCTTAAAGACCTCCAAAGAAGGAGACTCCACCACACTCCTTGGCAGCAAATTCCACTGTCGAACAGCTCTTACTGTCAGGAAGTTCTTCCTAATGTTTAGGTGGAATCTTCTTTCTTGTAGTTGTCTCAGACCACTATGATTCCCTGCTCCATCTATCCTTAGTTACCATTTCCTTGGCCCCACCTGTCTCAGCAGGCACCATCCGCTGCTGCTGCTGCTAGTTTGTGTTTCCTTTACCATGGACCATCTTCATTGACCTTCTCTGAACTTCCAGTTTGTTAGTTCTAGTCTAGTCTCCTCCCTGATGTGTCAGGAATGCATTTGTACCAGAGGGAAACATAGTCAGTCCTTGTGAGCGGCCAACCAACAGTCTAGAAAAGCACAGCCCAATGCTGTTACCCATTCCTAGATATTTAATGGTGGCAGAGCCAAGAAGTCCACCTGTGCAATGATGCCCCATATTCCCATGCTATGAAAGGCCTCCCCGGTAAGTGTGATGTGATAGTCTTTTAACTAAGGATGTAAGAAAGCAGTGCTTTTCATTCTATGTTGTGCTGTTTCCATCCCACTGCAGTTTGTCTTCCACCAAAAGGTGCATTAGTTGTGTTGCTGTCTGCTGTGACAAATTTATAAAACGTATCGTATTTTTCGCTCTATAAGACGCACTTTTTCTCTCCTAAAAAGTAAGGGGAAATGTGTGTGCGTCTTATGGAGCAAATGCAGGCTGTGCAGCTATCGCTGAAGCCAGAACAGCAAGAGGTATCGCTGCGCAGCGATCCCTCTTGCTGTTCTGGCTTCTGGGATTCAGAATATTTCTTTTCTTGGTTTCCTCTTCCAATAACTAGGTGTGTCTTATGGTCTGGTGCGTCTTATAGAGCAAAAAATACGGTATATAATTTACATAAACAATCACATTTCATTGCAAAGGAAAAACGATGCAAGGGGGTGGGAATAAAATGTAAGCAATTACTGTTTGCAGGCATAGACTGCAAGATGCAACATTTTATTCTATAATCTATAATGAAGACTGGGTCCATGTTTCCTCTATGTAGTCTACGCACGATCTTCTTGAGAAAACGGGTTTCATTCTGAAAATAACAGCTCACTGCAGATTGATTCTGCATAACCCTACATTGTACCCACTTGAAAACAGATGTAGGTGGTCCTGATAATAGTGAGGTGTGTATTGACACTGGCTTGATGTGGTTGTGGGTGGGCGTATATCAAGATCACAATCACTGCTTCCTTCTTCATTCACCTGGGGCTAGCTCAGGAAGGAGAAGGCATGGATAACTAAATCAAGGGTTGTATCAGGCAACCACACCCACACTTGTAGACGGCAGGCTCCAGAATCAATGTAAGTTTGAAAGCAGCATGTTAGAAGACGAGCATCAACAATTCTGGATTGAGAAAAATGACATTTCTGTGCCGATTCATTTCCGTTCTAGACACAGGCCGAATAAGCGAACATCGGCAATTTCCTGTTTCTGTTTCTATTGGAATTCTCCAACATCCCTGCTTTTAACTCTTCCATAAGGAATATTCTAGTTAAGTGATGCAAAATGCTATTAGTTGACATAAACAGCTCCTCAAATGCACTGCCATGCACTTCAGGGCTGTTCAGCTCATTATAGCTCACTGCGCAGGAGCCCACAGGGTGGTTCTCTTCTGAACGGACAGAACAGCCCTGAACAACATGTGATCCACCAACACTGGATAGCTCAGTTGGTTAGAGCATGGTGCTGATAATGGCAAGGTCGCAGGTTCAGTCCCCATATATTCCTGGACAGTTGAATATTCCTGGACTAGATGATCCTCAGGGTCCCTTCCGACCCTACAATTCTATGATTCTATGGCAACCTGAACGCAACTCTGCAGCTGTGGATGGGCCTTGCCATATGCCCAGCTGCTCCCTTGGTTTTTGGATGCCCAATCAGGCATCAAGAACAGGAGCTTATTGAGGCCTGGGTAGGGCTGCTGGGTCACAGCTATGCAGGCCTTTTCAAATGAGGTACCTGGCTGGATTTGTCTGATCTGAAGCAGGCCAAGATTTTTCATTCAGCCAGATCTTTCTAACATTCAGTCAAAATGTTTCACTGACTGGGGAGGGGGGGAGGATGTGTGATCCCATAATAAGTGGGGAAACATGAGGGCCTTCCTGGGGCTCATTCGAAGTTTGTTTTTTTGTACCTGGTACCAGTTTGGTTTTCAAGGGAGGGGATGATGAGCCTGTCTTAAGAACAGAAGATTAGCCCAATTGGCTTGGCCCAATGGCCCATCTAATCCAGCATCCTATTTTCATGGTGCCCAACCAGATGGCCATGGGAAGCCCATAAGCAGGGCCTGAATACAACAGCCCTGCAATATAGAGGAGGATGCCAGGGCTCTTCTTAAATTGTTTGCCGGATTAGACAAAATAATGAAGGATAAGGCTATTGACAACTTCCCCAAATTGGGTCTCCGGCTGGTTTTGGACTACAACTCCCATCATTGCTAGGTAGCAGGACCAATGGTTAGGGATGATGGAATTGTTGTCCAAAACCAGCTGGAGACCCAAGTTTGGGAAACCCTGCTCTAATCCCATAGGCATTTGGTTGGCGACTGTGAGAACAAGGGCATTGGACTAGATGGACCTTTGGCTTAATCTAGCAGAGCTCTTGGTATGTTCTTGTTCATTTATTGTGATATAGTGATGCCCCAAATATTAGCTTTCCTCTTCAGCAACTTCCAAAGTAGAGAGCCCACATTGGAACTGTGCTTCTGTTATTAGTGTACCAAAAGCACCCTAGAATGTAAATCAAGAGACGAGAAAGACCAAGCTGATTTATGAACTTTATCCTCACCAGTAAAATTCAGCAATCTTCTTCTTGCCTTGGCTGAATTCTCCTGAAAACGTTAAAAAGAAATGTGAGCAGTTCTCTTATTTTAGTTTGTAATCTTCCTATGAAGCTATATAGCTAAAGTATGTCAATGAGACTGCCCTGGTATAAGTGAAGACAAAGACTAGCGTGTTGTGTGTGTGTGGCCTGTGTAATTTATAACACATATGTAATGTAGATTGTAAATCACATTAATGCAGTCAGCTGTTCCACATCCCAGCAGTCATATGTACGTGCAGAGAACTTATTTGGGTGGCTGCCTAGCTGGTATAGAACTCTCTCTCAAAAACAACCCCTCCCCCTTGAAATATCTGGCCTTATTCTCAGTCTGTACCCATCTGGTGGGTCTTGCATACAGCTGTAACAGTAAAAAAAAGGAGATGAACATTTCCCTTTTAAAAGTTTGATGTATGCCTGAGCACGCAATGGTGGTCCGCTAAAATTTTTGCTAGAGCTCTAAGTGTGATGTGGTGATAAGACTTAGCCCAGTGAGCTCATAAACATATAGTAGAAATGTTTAAACATCTTTTTTCTTTTTCTTTTTTTGCCTAATGGAGTGGCTATTTCCCCGCCCCCCTCCTGGCTGCCAAGTTATTGGATATTCTTGGTCAATGTGATTCCAATGACTTTTTTGTTTTGTTTTTGTGGTGAACAGGTTGGCTATATCCAGATTGGATCAGAACAGGTGCAGATACAACCAGTGAACACTTCCGAGACCTTGTTTGATGGGAAAGAGCACTTCATCAGGCACAAACGGGCCACCAGATCGGCACATCCCGGCAAGTTGGAGAACCCAGTTGAGCCCTGCAGAGTTGTAGCAGGTGGGTTATTGGAAGTCGGTATGTGAATGAGTGGCCTCCTTGGAGCAGTGGTGGTTGCCGCAGATAGAGTTGGCCTCGCACACCTGTTTGTTTGCTTGCTGGCTTGCTTTTATGTTTGCAGAGTTGGAAAAGGTTCAGAAAAAGGCGACCGAAAGGATCAATGGGATTGAGTGACTCCCCTATGAGGAACCGTTGCAGTCTTTTGGACTTCTTAGTTTTGAGAAAAGGAAAGTAGGCGGTAACATGGTAAAAGTCTATGTAATTATGCATAACGTAGAGAAAGTAGGTAGAGGAAAGTTTTTCTCTTCCCCCACTAAAACTTGTAGACATCCAGGGAAACTGAATATTTGAAGATTCAGGCCAGATAAAAGAAAGTACATATTCACACAGTACATGGAACTCGCTCCCACGGGAGGCATTGATGGCCACCATCTTAGATGGCTTTAAATGAGGATTGGACAAGTTCATGGAGGATAAAGCAACCAGTGGCTCCTAAGCAGAATAGCTTTGCTCTGTGTCCATGGTGAGAGGCAGTAACACAGCCCAATTCCAGCTGTTAGAAACCAAGGAGTGCTCTTCTGATCAAATCCTACTTACATTTACCAGCAATAAAAACAATTTCAAGTCCAGCACAGATACATGGTAATATAAACATCTCAATCTGTGCTGAAAAAGTGCTGAAAATATACAGTGGTACCTCGGGTTAAGTACTTAATTCGTTCCGGAGGTCCGTTCTTAACCTGAAACTGTTCTTAACCTGAAGCAGCACTTTAGCTAATGGGGCCTCCTGCTGCCGCCGCACCGCTGCAACGCAATTTCTGTTCTCATCCTGAAGCAAAGTTCTTAACCCGAGGTACTATTTCTGGGTTAGTGGAGTCTGTAACCTGAAGCTGTTCATCCTTACTTATCCTGTGTAACCCTTTGGCCTGCCAAAGAACATGGATATACTCTTTTCATATCTATGTTCTGTGCAGGTTGAAGTGCTAGCAAGGTCCAGCTCACAAGGGCTTGAGAGGTGGCAGATGTCTTGAGCATTAGAAGCAAAGGTCAGGGGAACGTTATAGAAGTATACCAGCATATCTGACATGAGGGAATGCAGCCATTGTTGTAGCTATAGAGTGGGCAGTGACATGACTGGCTTTCTAAGGTCATCTGATCTCCCAACCGATGACGAGGAGTGTTGTGGTCTGTAGCTTTTATATTCTGACATGAACTCCCCGTCCTGATGGGCATAGGGAACTAATATTTAACCAGTACGGGCTGCTGGTTTGATCCTTGGAATTCCTTGCAATATATTCGAAAGCAAGTCATAGGATGCTGCCTATTGCCAGGCCACATCTAGTACTATCTACATTGACTAGCACCACCTCTCCAGAATGAGGTATTTCACCATCCTGCCAGGAGAAGGGGGATGCGGGTGGCGCTGTGGGTTAAACCACAGAGCCTAGGACTTGCCAATCAGAAGGTCGGTGGGTCGAATCCCCGCGACAGGGTGAGCTCCCGTTGCTTGGTCCCAGCTCCTGCCAACCTAGCAGTTCGAAAGCACATCAAAGTGCAAGTAGATAAATAGATACCACTCCGGTGGGAAGGTAAACGACATTTCCGTGCACTCCTCTGGTTTGCCAGAAGCAGCTTAGTCATGCTGGCCACATGACCCGGAAGCTATACGCCGGCTCCCTCGACCAGTAAAGTGTCATAAGCGCCGCAACCCCAGAGTCGGCCACGACTGGACCTAATGGTCAGGGGTCCCTTTACCTTTAGCAGGAGAAGCTTGGGATTGAACCCAGAACCTTATGCATGCACAGTCTACATTTTTCATGCTCTACATCTGAGTTATGACCCCTCAGCCAAGTTCCATCTATTTCAGAGCCACCTCCTTCCTAGCAGCATCAGCCTTCAGGGTACCTAGAGATGTCTTTCCTAGCACCTGTTACCTGAACATTTTTAGGTGGAGACCCCAGGCATTGAACCTGGGAGTTTCTGCATGCAAATAATGCCAATGAGTTCTGGCCTCTCCCCCGCTCCCCCAGTCCTGCTGATTTCAGTACAGCTTCCTTCTGAATATATAAATTAGGTTAGCCCCATCTGATTGGTGGGTGCAAGGTAGCCTCCCAAAACAATGCTAGAAATAGTTGTGCCCTTGATTCCTATTCTAGGTATGTGACACTTAATGGGAACTTAGAGAGTGAAGTGTGGCTGAACATTTGGAGCAAGACACCTGCAAAATTCTGAAGTAAGCAAAAATGCCAATAAGGCTAATTACATTTTCTGCACACCCCTTCTTGTAAGCAATGCAGATCAGGACCCTGATCAGTTCCAAGTGGGCTGTGCTGTGTTGGCTAAGCTATGAAAAACATTGTTTTAGCAAAAGACTTGATTCTTAGGAAGACGGGTAGAGCCTTGACTTCTAGCGGCCTGCCTCCCTGGAAGGCCTGCATGGCTGTGGAGCAAAAGGAACTATAAGAGAGGGCACAGACTTTAAGCTTGTGACATCTGCTTTGTGTTTTACTGGAATCCCAAGATATACTGACTGCAGCAAGGTGTGAAAGGCATACAAGTTTTATAACATCATTCTATCTTAGCTGCTGTTGAACAAGGGGTTGTGAGCAACAGAGCAGAGTTGTGCTCACAGGCCGCCACCCCACCCCCCAAATCCATTTCTGGTTACCCCTAAATGCTATTATGCATTGTGTTTTATACTTTTTGTTTTGTATAAAGCAACTGATAAATGTAATAAATAAATAAAAATAATTGCCACACAATTTCAGTCAAAGTGAAATTTCAAAGAGAAACTAAGAACTTCTTAGTTTCTCTTTGAAATTTCAAACAGTAGAGGCAGAAATATTTGGATTTACAAAAATATTCTGGACAGGTGTTCTCTACGCATCCCTAGTTAAGTGCAATAGTTACAGTATCTTCTAACTAAGTATTTTCCAGCTAGCCTAGTGAATCTTAAATTTCATGAATTGCCCTTAAGCCCTTTTCTTATTTGTGTGTGTGTGGTTTTTTTTAAAAAACATGATTGCTTTTTCTCCCTTTTGCTTCAAGAAAGATGTGATGTCATGGCTTCTAATAGGCTTAGTGTGTTAATGACCTAATTGACTCCTGTCTTGTTTGGATTAACATTTTTGTGCCTAAGAGGGGAGAGGGTGGGGAAACCCTAATCTGCTGTGACACACAAAAGAGCCTATTCCTTATGACATGGTTTGGGGACCAGGTGATCTTGGAGCACTTTTCCAAAGGTTCTTATGAGAATCAAAGGCCTCATTAGAATGGCACCCATCAGCGCAGGCAGGAGCTGGCCAGGATTCCATAAGAGACCTTTGGTTCCAGAACATGGTATTTAGGCTGTCACATCTAGGCACAAACTTAAGTTATTCAGAGCAGAAGCTGAAAAATATATATAAGGACAGGCTTTTCATGCCATGAAAATTAATGTGTATATTTGTATAAGGAGGAACCTGGAAAAAAATCTCAAGTATTTTAGGGTAGGCTGTTGAAAGAGCTTTGATGACCAGCAAAATTTATCTTGGTCTTGTACAGTATCTACTTCCTTGTGATGACAATATTTACAATGTTGTGATTACAATGTTTACAAGATAAGCATGTGTGACTAAAGGAGTGGTGTGTGCATTGTGATGTTATATTTTGAAATGTATTACTAGATGCAAAGACATAAAATACAGGCAATAAAAAGGGGGGAGGAAGCTTTGCAAAGAAATATGTATATTGAACCCAATGCATTTCAAATATCTTCTTCATAACTAGGCATAAACAGCTTGAGTCTTATTTTTCCAGCTCTGGCAGAATTGTAGTTTATGGAGTTGAGAATTTGATGTACAAACCATAGTTCTGTGTGCATTTATATTGCTGGAAAGGAACGGTCATTTGCTTGCAATTCTTTTGTGGATAACGGAAGTGACCAAAAAGTGGCAATCTTGCAAATGGATTCTATCACTTTGCAGAAAAATCTGGTTGGGGACTATTAAATGTTAAAAATAGCTCTGGCATAAACTGATTGATTTATGTTAAAAAAGACTCTAATTTGTGGGTTCTGAAACAGCTATACAAGCTATGTTACATTTATGGGAGAAAAGAATATCTCAGGTATTTACTGGGGCCAAGGATGACATTCTTGTTTAAGTAAGTGTAGATATCAGACACTAAAAGATAGGCATGCCTTCTTAAATTAGCTATAAATGTGGTGTTTTCTCTAGGAAATCTGACGTGCCTTTCTTGAGGTCTGTTCCAAAGGTCTCAGATGGTGATTTAAAGTCCCATTACCTAGAAAGGACTTCTTATAAAATGCGGCTCAAGAGTGTGAAACAAGGCAGATCATCTTCTGAGGAAAAGTGCTAATTTAATGCTCATGACACCAAGCTCATAAATTACTCTTAAATGTGCAACTGCCTAAAATTTGGCTCAGCTGAACCACATTCTTCATTTAAAGCCTCGAGTCATACTCCAAGGAGAGGTAGGAATTTATTACAACAGAGTAAACAATTTTTAAGAATTGGGCTAACTTTATTTTTAACACACTTCTTTCTGCATAAGCAAATATAAATGCAAACAATGCATGTGTCTGAGCTAGGATCTTTTTTTCCTTGGGAATCTTGTAATTCTTTGAGAACCTGTAATATCTGCGAGAAGATTGGTAGTTGTGAAATAATTTTTCATTACAGCTCTTCTCCTGTAGTGCACAGTGTATGTATGTTTGATATGTTCTAGATTGATCATGTTCTTCAAGGCTGGTCCATTAGGACCAACAAGGCCCTGCTCCACCAACCTCAGCCTGCCATTAGCCAGCCCCACCTATTGTTTTCTTAAAGAAAAAGGGACCCCTGACCATTAGGTCCAGTCGTGGCCGATTTTGGGGTTGCTGCACTCATCTCTTTTTATTGGCCGAGGGAGCTGGGTACAGCTTCCGGGTCATGTGGCCAGCATGACTAAGCTGCTTCTGGTGAACCAGAGCAATGTACGGAAACACCGTTTACCTTCCCACCAGAGCGGTACCTATTTATCTACTTGCACTTTGATGTGCTTTTGAACTGCTAGGTTGGCAGGAGCAGGGACCGAGCAACGGGAGCTCACCCCGTCACGGGGATTCGAACCGCCGACCTTCTGATCGGCAAGTCCTGGGCTCTGTGGTTTAACCCACAGTGCCACCCGCCTCCAATTGCCTTCTTACTTATATCCAATGAAGGAGGTGCCACTGCCTTTCAGCTTCCTCCTCCTTCGTCTCAGTGTTGCTAATCTAGAACTCATTGAGGAAAAACTAGAATCAGCCGACTTTGCATGTCATTGACTCCAACTCCAACTGTTGCTGGGCTCTTTGTCTTTTGCCTTCCCAGTCTGTAGGGAACTAGGCGGCTTTTCAGGTATGGAAGGCCTAGGTCATTTAGGGCTTTAAACATTAATGTGAGCACCTTGAATTGGGCCTGGAAATGAACTGGCAACCAGTTCAAAACGGGTTATGTGAGATCTAAACAGAATCCCAGCCAGTAATCTGGTGACCGCAATTTGAACCAATGGAAATTTCCAAGTCATCTTCAAGGGCAGCCCCACGTAGAGTGCATTGCAGTAATCCAACCTGTAGACACGAATGATCCAGCAATGAATCTAAGATCGCCCAAAGGACTTTTACCTCTAAATTTGTAAGCCTATAACTGCATTTCCAACATAGTGCCAGAAAGTTTGAAATTTAAAAATAAAAATTTGAAATTTCCAGATAAGGTTTAGTATTCCATCTCCCTGCTCCACCCTCATCCAAGGGTCCAGGTATACATATTCAGGTATCAGCTATGGGCCATTTCCCCAAACACTTATTACTTTTGACCACATGTTATTCCAGCATTAAGTCCTCTCCACCCCGTGTATTTTTAATGATTCTCTCTCCACCATGTTATTTTTTTCCCTGTAGGTTTAACTTGGCTTGAAAAACCCTTTGTTATGGCCAAAGGCTGCACATACTAAAAATAGAATGCTCTATTATCCCATATTAGGAAGTATCTGTTGAAATATTAACGAGTGCATTTTTTGATGACAGCTTGTGCTCAATGTATCACAGATTCAGTTTATAGGCTGTGGAGCTTTCAACCATCTTGGATGCCCATGTGAAATTCCCTTACACCATGCTAAATCATTTAAGAATCTAATAAAAAGGCACACCATTTTTAAACAACTCCCCACTCCCCAATACCTTAAGTGACAACACTAAATAGCATAATTTATAGGTGAACAATTTTAGTGGTCCAGGGCTGCAAGTGTAACACAACACCTGTGGCGGGCAGTTAGAGCCAGGGTGGTGTGGAGGTTGCTGTTTCTGTTGAAATATCTATTCAGTGTGGAGTTCAGTGGATAAGCCTTCAGCCTTGATGTCTGTGGTCTGTCTCCAACAACGGAGGCAGCATGCCTCCATATGCCTGTTGCTTGGAATCACAAGTAAGGAGAGTGCTATTCTGCTTAGGCCTTGCTTTTCAGACTTCCCTTTATTTCCAGTTATAGGCTGCTTACTGTCTAGAGATGTCAAAGTAGCATCTGGTTGGCCATTGTGACAACAGGATTCTGAACTAAATGGGCATTGGCCTCATCCAGGTGGCTCTTCTTATGTTCTTATGAGACAGGAACACAGAAGTAGCCTTCTACCAAGTCAGACAAATGGTCCACCTAGTTTCAGTACTGCCTACACTGGCTGACAGTGACTCTCCAAGGTCTCCCTTAGCCCTATTTGGATATGCCAAGAATGGAAGCTGGGACCTTTTGTGTACAAAATAGATGCTCAGCCACTGAGCTACACCTCTTCCCTTATAACATTAGGGTCTATCCCATAGTATGTGAGATATTTCTTTCTCATCCAACTGTGGAAACTTCTGAAACTGTAAGCAATCCCTGCCCCACCGTACTGTGGTCAAATCACATATTTAAAGCACATGGCTTCCCTGAAAGGATCTTGGGAACTGCAGTTTACCCTTAACAGAGCTACAATTCCCAGCACTCTTAACAAACTGGAGCAGGGGCATGTGCCTTAAATGTGAGTGTGACATTGGTTACATCTTGGCAGGGCAGATGAGGGCCAGATAAAAATGCTTCACAGCTCGGCCCCCCACCCCCAGCTTAGCCATCTCTGTTACGAATACAGTACCTGGGCTCCAAAGAAATTATTACGAGAGTATAGCATCCAAATGGGCAAAGAACACAACCTCATGTTCGCGTGGAAGATATAAAAACACAATAAACACTATTAAATAAAAATATAAAGCATCATTTTAAAATACAGTAACCAAGATTAAAAACAATAGCTCCCAGATATAAAATAGCTGGCAAAACCTGGAACTGAAAAAGACATCTTGGCACCAGGTGAGCTTTCTTGGGGAGAATATTAGAGATCCAGGGAGCCATGCCAGAAAAAGACATATTCTTGGCATCATCTGCCTCGTATTTGAAGGTAGAGTTATCTAGAGAAGAGCTTTAAAAGAAGACCTTAATACTTAGGCAGGTTCATGTGGAAGGAGGTAGTCAAATAGCTTAGAGCTTTGAATGTTAAGATTAGCATGTTGAATGTTGCTTGGAAACAAATCAGGCGGCACCAGCATAGTCGTTTTGAAACTGGCAGGAAGTGTTCCACAAACCCAGCCCCAGGCAGCAATTTAGGCTCTGTATTTTAAACCAAGTGGAGTTTCTCCAGTCTCCAAGGGAAGCTCTGTTTATAAATGTAAAAACGCAGAAGGTTGAGCCGGGGAGGAGGGAAGTCTTAGGCTCATATTGCCAAAAGTGTATTGTATTGTATTGTTTTATGAAAATGGTATTAAGTTTGGAAAAAATGTAAAATTAATAAAAATTATGATAAAAAAACTCAGAAGGTTGTGCAATTGCACAGATTCAATTTTTTAAAAGAAAGAAAAAAAGAATATGTTTTGTATTGCTGATGCTTCCTTTAGTTACTTGGTCAGCACTTTGGGGACACTCTCAGGGACACTTTGAGAAGTTAGAGGGTGATGAGCTAAGGCCCCACCTCCTCAGTTTCCCACAATGGACTCCTGGCAAGTTCCATGGCTATAACCATCTCTTCCTATACACCTACCCACTCACACACATCAATAAGTTGGCAAGAGGGATGAGGGCAGAACTTGGCAGCTCAGGTTGCTGGTTGCTCATCCTCTACCTTAGTTGTTCTGATTACTTGGGGTTCTTAAGCAACCTGAGAGCTGGTATTGAATTATCCCCAGTGGAGCCATCCTCTCTCTCTCTCTCTCTCACAACTTCATAAGGGAAGAATGCTGAACTTGCAGGGTCAGGGAGCTTAATCGTATAGCTTGGCTGTGTAAATTGACATCTCCTTACTCAGCAAATCTGCTGCCTGGGTAGTCCAAGGTATTTGCTTACATTACTAGGGATTACAGTGGAGACTACTTGTTAATAATGCAGTTGGGGACAGCACAGGGGAGTCTGCCCCTCCCCAAGAGTTGCAGCTGGGATCCCTTCTGGACTGTCTGTTGCTGGTGGGATGGAGAGTGGGAGGTAGCAGAGATGCCAGCTATTTATTGGTAGTATTAGTAGCAGCAGCAGCAGCAGCAGCATATGTGTTTAATAATTCCCTGACAGGGACTCAAGGCGGCTTACAGATAAAATAGAAAAAGCTAAAAGCAAAGGGGGGTGACAATTTAATCCTATCTATCTATCTATCTATCTATCTATCTATCTATCTATCTATCTATTACAAACACACAATATCACTTAAAACAGGGGTAGGCAACCTAAGGCCCGGGGGCTGGATGCGGTCCAATTGCCTTCTCAATCCGGCCTACGGATGGTCCGGGAATCTGTGTGTTTTTACATAAGTAGAATGCGTGCTTTTATTTAAAATGCATCTCTGGGTTATTTGTGGGGCATAGGGATTCATTCATATTTCCCCCCAAAATATGGTCTGGCCCACCACATGGTCTGAGGGACAGTGGACCGACCCATGGCTGAAAAAGGTTGCTGGCCCCTGACTTAAAACATATAAATAATTACAGTGAAACATCACAGCAACAGCCCTTTCCTTCAAAACAGCCACTTCCCCAAAACCTGTCAGAATAAGAAAGTTGTCATCTGCCGGTTGAATGACAAGGAGGGAGCCACAAGCTCTTTGCATATCACTATAATCAGGAAGGTGAATGTTGATAGAATTCAAAAGAAAGTATGTCTTCACACAGTGCATAGTTATACTATGGAATTCAATCCCACAGGAGGCAATGATGGCTACCAACTTGGATGGCTTTAAAAGAGGTTTAGAGCCAGGGGTCAGCAAACTTTTTCAGCAGAGGGCCAGTCCACTGTTGCTCAGACTTTGTGGGGGGCTGGACTATATATATTTTTTTTTTTGGGGGGAGAACAAATTCCTATGCCCCACAAATAACCCAGACATGCATTTTAAATAAAAGGACACATTCTACTCATGTAAAAACACGCAGATTCCCAGACCGTCCATGGGCCGGATTTAGAAGTCGATTGGGTCGGATCCGGCCCCCGGGCCTTAGTTTGCCTACCCATGGTTTAGACAAACGCATGGCAATGTTCTTCTGAATACCAGGTGCTGGAGGCTGCAGGAGTGGGGAGTGCTGCTGCACTCAGGTCTTGCTTGTGGGCCACTGGGAGAACAGGATGCTGTACTAGGTGGGACACTGGCCTGATCCAAGAGGCTTTTCTTATGTTGCCATCATCACTGTTGCATTTTTCTATATAAAAAATGAAATGTACCCAGTTTACTCTGTACTAGGGCTTATTTCAGGATGCTAAGGCTGATTACATCATGCAGTTGGTTAAATAAATACTAAATAAACCTGGGGAAATGATGCAAATCCCTACTTGGCCACCCAGTTCAGTGGGGTGACTTTGGGCCAGCCACAAATTCTCAGCCTAATCTACCTCAAAGAGAGGTTGTTGAGGATCATATGGAGGGGAGGCGGCCAATTTGAGCTCTTTGGAGGAATGTGATTATAGAATGAATGAAAGTAAGTTTGCTACTCCTGCTTTGCATAAGGAAGGACCGTCAGTTCAGTGGGTAGAGCGTATGTTATGCATGCAGAAGGCATTTTACCCAGCTCTGCAACATCACCATTTGAAAGAGCCTTCAGCAATTATAATAATAATTTATATTAATAATAAATTTATTATTTATACCCCGCCCACCTGGCTGGGTTTCCCCAGCCACTCTGAGCGGCTCCCAACAGAATATTAAAAACACTATAAAACATCAAACATTAAAAAACTTCAGATTTTGATGCTTGTTATGTACATTTCTCTGCCACTCGGTCTGCTTGGGTTTTATGACTTTCATGCTCACACTTAAACATCTGAGCTGCATGGCTTTTAACGCCCGTTTGGCTATTTGTTTATTTTAGCTTGGGGTTTCATTGGCTTCACAGAAGGTTCATAAATCAGATGATACCAGAGGAGAAAGGGGAGATGTGCTGTTGTGGCTTCAGCCTTCTTCAGTGCTGCTGGAGGTTTTCAGAGAGCTTCCTTCTTCAGTCTTGTAATGACTGGAGGCCAGGCCAGTCCAACATAGGCCTGCAGGATCCTTTCAGCCCCATTAAAAGAATTCCAAATTCTCTTGTTTGTGGCCCTTTCCATCACTCTGTGGGAACATCTAAGGTCTGCCCAAGTCCCCCCAAAACACGGTTGAGTAAAAGACAGTGCTGATCTTTATCCCATTTAATGGAGGATCTGGGATCACTTTCCCCCAACCTCATTGTAGTTGTGAATTCTTGGGGTCACTCTTCTGGCTGTCAGCCAGCCCAGAGTGGTTTAACAGTCAACCTCTCTTCCCAGGAAACTCTGTACTAGGGCTTAGTTCAGGATGAAAATTGTAATTCTGGGAGGGGAACAGGGGTCTTAACAACTCTCAGCCACCCTCAACAAACTACAGCTCCCAGGACTCTTTGGGGAGAAGACATGACTGTTTAAAATGATATCATAGTGCTTTAAATGAATGGTGTGAATGTGGCCATTCTTCCTCTTTTAGTTTGACACTTTTCTTTTTGAAGGCTTGCTCATTGTCAGGCACAGTTTTCTTTTCTTTTTTGTTGTGTCCAGCTCCAGCCGTACTTCATAGCAGTTACTCTGGGTTATGAGACCAGAATAACTCCCTCTCTCCCTCTCGGTCTCTCTTTCAAATAAAGGGAAAGAAATACAGTGTAGGGCTTTAACCATGGAGAATAGGTTGGTGGGAGAGAGAGGCGGTGGGAAAGAAGAGTGCTTGAAGGAACGTTCTGAAAAATTCCACAGAACTCTCCTCACACTTGCATCATCTGGTGAGGAACAAGTGGGCATTGGATGCAAAGGCACTCCGAATGCCAGCCGTCATGGCTGCCAACTCCCAGCATGCAGCTGTTCCTCTCCTCTTCCAGTTTGCCTCAGGTTAGTTGCCAACCGGCAAACCTTCTCCCACCTCAATAATGAAAATCTTTTGACAGCCAGCATCAACGGACAGCTCTTGAGTTTTCCCTCATACTGGGTCCCGTGAAACACTTTGTAGCTTATGAGCCAGGAGTTGCCGGTGGGGGTGATGTGAGCGGCAGAGAGGGGTGGCAGTGTTGGAGTGAGGTTGGACGTGCAGCACTTTCAACAGAACACGTGAAGCTTCAGCCCTCCACTTGCAGAGTCCATATTCTGCTAAAACAAGATAGCGAGCCATTTTGGTGACTGCCAAGGGAGATGAGAGACAGCGCTGCCAGGTTATCAGTTTGGAATCCTGGTTCCGCAGGCTTAAAAAAAAAAGGAAAACCTAACTTTTTGTTCAGAATTATTGTATGGAGGAGGGGGAGAAACTCCAGCTGTACAGTGGTACCTTGGGTTACATACGCTTCAGGTTACAGACTCCGCTAACCCAGAAATAGTGCTTCAGGTTAAGAACTTTGCTTCAGGATAAGAACAGAAATTGTGCTACGTCGGCGCGGCAGCAGCAGGAGGCCCCATTAGCTAAAGTGGTGCTTCAGGTTAAGAACAGTTTCAGGTTAAGAACGGACCTCCAGATCGAATTAAGTACTTAACCCGAGATACCACTGTATTTGCTTCTTGAACCCCTCAAATTTAGCAATAACTGCAGGAAACATAGGCCACGTTCAAAGCATACATTTAAAGCTATACTATGATACCACTTTAAACAGTCATGGCTTCTCCCCCCCCCCAAAAAAAAAATGTTTCTGGAACTGTAGTTTAAGGACAATGATACCTCGAATTCCCTGGGGAATCGGATTGGCTGTTAAACCCCTCAGAGAATTGTCGCTCTGTGAGGGAAACGGGGGGCCTCCTACCAACTCTCAGCGCCTTTTACAAAATATGCCTTTCAGAATTATTGGGGGGAAGCCATGGCTGTTTAAAGTGGCATCATAGCAACTCTTTAAGACTTGCCTGAGTATCAGTACCTCAAATTAGAGGAGGATTGGGGGGATGGCAACCCCCCCTCCCCTCATGACTATTGGAAGGCTGCATGGGGTGAGGGCAATATTTGGCCCACAAACCTCTGTTGAAACCCCACCCCTGGCCCGTATCTCATCCCCCGTGTCTGTTGGTGGGCCCTGTGCCTGGCAGAAGAGGGCAGTCTGGTCTCCAGCTGTGTATGGCTTTTGTTTAATTTGGCTGCCTATTCAGATCCACCCTTGTTCAGTGTTTGACTTGCAGAGGGGATGGGGCAACCTGGCTGCCCCGTACCCGGGCAACTGTTCATAGCGGAAGGTTATGGGGCGGTGTCTGTGACCTGGGTTAAATTTGGAGTCAGGCATGGGGCTTAAGGGGTTTCATTAAGGGCAGACCTACCTTTCTTTTAATTCAATCACGGCAGGTCACAATTGGAATGACTGAGCAATCGTGAATTCTCATAGGGATAGATAGATAGATAGATAGATGATAGATAGATAGATAGATAGATAGATAGATAGATAGATAGATAGATGATAGATAGATAGATAGATAGATAGATAGATAGATAGATAGATAGATAGATGATGAGTGCAAAGGGTATTGTGTATTGTACAGAAATCCTTATTTCGTGTGGCTGCAGAAGAATTACGTCTTGCAAATCTGATAAGGCAAAAGTGTGTGCTGTCACTGCCAGGTGACTAGGCCCAACACTCACTTGAACAGTTTCTGGCAAATCCTATAATGTTTAGCAGATCTTAGCAAGCTGCTTTCCCTCAATAGCGCTTATCCTCTGCTTCTTAAAACTGGCAAAATTTATTGCTGGGTAAGAACTGAAAAGCATAAATACCCATCTCCTGAAGTGTAAAAGCTTTGTTCAGCCTCATTCAACTTCTGAGTCCTGTATACATTTACTTAGATTCCTGCGTAAATCATTAGGATTTTTGCCAGTCCATTGTACTAGCTGTGAGAACCAGAGGTGGTAAAAGGAAAATGATTTTTTTAAATTTTTAATATTTTTTGAGACTGAACAATTAGGATGGAATAAACTCATCCTCCTGGGTTAGGCATGCACAACTTGTCACCTACACAAACACAACCCACAAACCATGTAAATGAGGGCCAGTTGTCTCATTGTTTCAGCTTATTCAGAATGCTTCCAGATTTGAGTTTATTGTGGAATCAGTGTTTTTCATGCATGCAAGTTTTTGTGTTTCTTTTGCAATGTCCATGCATTTCTCTCTATTTAATCCCAGTTGAGAAAAACCTTTCTGTGCCCACTCTTTTCATGCCATGCATTATTTTATAAACTTCTGTCATGTACCATCTCACTTTCTTTTCTCTAAATTAAAAAGTCCCAGACACTGCAACCTTCCCTCATTGGCACACAGTGCTTGGTAACAACCCATGTTTATTGCTAGTCTGAGCTACTAAGAGATTTATTCTGGGTAACTGGAGACGGCATCTCTCCCTCCCTTGAACCTTTACAAACCAGATCTGATTTGAGTGGAGGTGGTCTTGCTGGTGTTATAATGGAATTAAATTGCTAACCCTTTGCCAATAGAAGCCCTCCAACTTTGTGGAAATTTGCTGTTACCTACCCTAAACCTCTGTGAATACGGTGGGCTGTATATCTGGCTTAATAATCTATATCCTGCTTTTTGAACACACACACACACACACACACACACAGAAGGATGAGGATTTGCCCAGGCAAGCCTAGTGGGATTAAGCCACTGGTGTGTAAATTGTTGTTATTCATTACCATCTAAAAAAAAAGTGAATATATGGTAGATCTTTATCACAATAGGGTATTTCCACAACATGCATTTTTTCTCTTTGCTTCTGTGTGTTTCTCTTTTTCAGCAGGAGGGTGTGTGGTGGGGTTCAATTTCTTGTCTGTTGCTTCAGTTCAGAAGTGGGGGGAGAAAACTATATTGAGTGATGATAGTTGGTGCCTCAGGCAGAAAAGCAATATAGCAGAACGGTTGCCAGACAGTTTGACAGAGGATGGACTGGATGTGAACAAATGCAGGCACTGATGAGACAGAATGGAAGTATGAATGAGCAGAAGGGTATTGGTTTCAGGTGTGCCTTGAGGGGCCCGCAGTGGCAGCAGAGGCCATGACCATTGTATTATTTAAAAGATCCTTGCTCAAGGGAAATGGACAGCCTGTTTTGAGACAATGAATAGTTTACCAGTCTGGTTAGGAAGGCAGAATCATAGAATTGTAGAGTTGGAAGGTCATCTAGTCCTATTCCCTGCAATGCAGGAATCTCAACTAGATCATACACGTAAAATGGTCACCCAACCTCTGTTTGAAAATTTCCAAGCAAGGAGAGTCCATGGAAGTCTGCTTCACTGTCAAACAGCTCTTTCTGTCAGAAAGCTATTCCTGATGTTTAGTTGGAATCTCCTTTCTTGTCCCTTGAATGCTTTGGTTCAGGTCCCAGCCTCTGGAGCAGGAAAAACAAGCTTGCTCCATCCTCCACGTGACAGCACTTTAGATGTTTGAAGATGGCTATCACATCTCCTCTCAGTCTTCTCTTTACCAGTCTAAGTATACCCAGTTCCCTCAACTGTTCCTAATAAGGCTTGGTTTCCAGACCCTTGATCATCTTGGTCGCCCTTCTCTGCACATGGTCCAGCTTGTCAATATCCTTCTTAAATTTTGGTGCCTAGAACAGGACACAGTACTCCATGTGTGGTCTGACAAAGACAGAATAGAGCAGGACTGTTCCCTATAGCAAAACTACACTGGGGAATTTAAAAGAGAATGTACCACTGAATATGGACTCAGCAGAAGAGTTGTGGGAGCCAATGGAGATACTTCACCCAATCACTAGCTTGAGAAACCATGATGACTTGGTATATATGGTTGGAAGCCATGTCAGGTGTCACTGGTTCTCAGCCAAGTCCATGGGTTGTAGTGAACTAAGTTATGTTTAGAGCAGACACACTGAAATTAATGGGCCTAGGTAAGTCATTTCTATCATTTTCAATTGGCTACATTCTCTCTCTGCTAGTGTAAGGGCTCCAGTTCCTAGTGGACAGATGACTTTGAATGTGGTACAACAGAGGAATCCAATGTAACTATTGCAGTAGTGGAAACTTGTTGCTTCAAAGTTAAAGCATCAAAGGAGAATATTTAATAGTGCTAGAAAAGATGTTTGAACATGTTGTTTGCTTTCTAGAAAAGAAGAGGCAAAAAAAGGCAAAGCTTACCAATGACTGGAGAGAGCGGAGGAATGCTATTCGGCTCACAAATGAATACACAGTGGAAACACTTGTGGTGGCGGATGCTGATATGGTCCAGTACCATGGGGCAGATGCTGCTCAAAGATTCATTCTTACTGTGATGAACATGGTAGGTTCACTTGGTTTCCTTGAGATGCGTCTGCATTCAAAACTAGTCCTATGTTTTGATGCTTAGTTTTTGTATTTGAGTTTGAACTCTTTATTCATTTTTATATGAAACATCTTAGACAGGCATAGTTGCATCTTAGACAACCAGAGTGCAGTAACTGTATGTGAGCTCTCTTTTCACAGCAATGAATCAAGTAATATTGATGGAGAGAAAGGGTTCTTGCAACACAGAGTACGGTACTTCCTTAAGTTAACAACTTCAACATTCTTGGACTTTGTTGGTCAGACGTGACTCCCGCTAATTGATTTGCGATCCTCAATTAGCTCTTTATGGCCGCCCGGCACACTTCCACTGCGCAGCTCTCAGTCACGCCTCAGCAGAGTTTAACACAGCGGTGTAAAACCTGTCACGTAGCTTGGCTTAGCTTCCAGACAAACACACACAGAGTCCAGGTTTGTCTCTTTCAGTCCTTTATTCCGATATTCCCCAGGATTCTCCTGGACTCACCGCAGCCATTACAGAGCTGCTCCTTTCCCCTCACAGCATAGAGTGAGAATGAACAAACTCCCAAGCTCCTCCCAGCTTCGAAAACTGACGTCAGAATGCTGAGGCATCATGGGAACAACTTAACCTGTTAAGTTCCACATCCCACACCCCCTCTTGCCGAACCATTCTGACAAGACCTTTTTGAGTTCAACACCTTTCCCTTTGCCTTGTGCCCCTTCCCGGCAACTTTCCCAGGCACCTGTTGAACCCCTTCAACACTCCCAGAATCACACTGTGCGACACTTTCCCACGCACCCGTGACCTGAAACCCCTCTGACCCACTTGGGCCAGCAGTTGTGTCTTCTCCGTCAGACTTTTCCCCCTCTGACTTGACAACCCGTCCGTGAGCTTTCTCCATTACGCTTACCGGAGATGAAGCCTCACACCTGGACATTCCTTTCACAACCCTTGGAGATGCCCAAACCTGCCCTGACCCCTGCCCCTGGACCTGGTCCCCATCACCGGGTTCTGAACCCTGATCCTGGACCTGGTCCCCATCACCGGGATCAGCCTCTGCCTCCCTCTCCTCCCCTTGAGGAGACTTTGCACCCGTCACCTGGTGACGTATTCCCTTTTCCTTGAAAAACTCCTCCAGAGCAGACCCAGTAAACTGTGACCCTCGGTCGCTCTTGAACCCTTGCACCCTGGTGGAGAACCTTCGTTCCACCTCTGCAACCCAATCCTGGATCAGTTGCGCTGCCTCCCTCTGTGATTTGAGAGAGAAACACCAGCCAACCTGGCTGTGGTCATCTGTCAGCGACAGCACATACCTGGTCCCACCCAGACTCTCACACCTCATGGGTCCTGACAGATCTGTGTGAACAAGCTCAAAGGGCTCTTTGGCTACCCTCCCAAACCCGGGGAAACCAAGTACCTTTGCACCTTTGCATGCCCTGCACCCTTGGGACCTCCTCCCACATTGTGTGATTTTACACCCTTTTGTGCACCTGTGCAACTTTTGCACATGACTGGGAACCTTAGCACACTGCACCTGTGCTTTTCCAGCATTCCCACCACCCTCCAGAGGTGACTCCAGAACAAAGAGATTGTTCTCCCTCTGCACGTTGACCAGTTGTCTCCCTCCTCTGAAAATGGAACAGGTGTCATTTTCAAAACAAATAATGTATCCCTGCTTCATTAGAGCTGATACAGATAATAGACAACAATTCAGTCCCGGCACAACGTAGACCTCTAGCTCCTCCTGTAAAGGAGAAAAAAAAACACACGTTAGCCACACCACAGACTGATTTTTGTGTTCCGTCTGCGAACATAACAGTCATTCCAGTTGAAACAGCCCTGCAGTTCCGCATTTCGCCAGCAGGTTCGCTTATCAGGTGACGACTGACAGTAGTATCCAAAACCCAGCGCGTCACCGTGTCCTGGCTGGAGTTGTTCTTCACAGTTGCCATAGAAGCAGTGATAAGAAAACAACCCTCCCCAGTGTCTGAGCCACGTCCTTCCCTTGCGTTCCCACGCTGGCCTCCTCTTCCAGACTGATTCCCATGGGAACTCAGCTGGTTGACCTTGGCAAACTTGGCAACATCCTGTCTTGCCTCTCTGCTCCGGTGGGGGCAATCTCGACGTAGATGTCCCGTTGCATTACACACGTAGCAACGACGAACTCCAGTGGAAAAACACTGCCCGGGGCTCCTCCCAGCTGGCCTCCTTCTCCTTCTTCTTCCGGAAAAGCACTCCTTGCCAGCTTTGCCCCCTCTGAACCGCCATCTCATTCCAGCAGGCTTCTTAAACTTGCCTTTGGAATCCTTCGCCCCCCCGACCTGCTCACCAGCGCTCCTTGAGGCTAAAACACCAGGAACAGGGGCTCCAGCCATCTCTAGGCTTTTGTATTCCTTCCCCAGGGCTCTGGCCTCCTGCTGAAGCTTCACAGCAAACGCAGCAGTACATCCCCAGACAGCCCTTGCTGACTTCACGTCCTTGCCCAACTTCTTAGAGTGAGCGTTCCAGACGGAATGTCCTCCAAGACCTGGCTGCCTGCCATTGTCTTCCGTTCTCCCAAGGGTCCCCAAGCTTACTCACAGCTTATCCAGCACCCCATCCGGAGAGACGATTTCCTGCTGCTCTCAGCTCTCAGCTCTGCAGCAACACAGGCAAACACTTTGCGTCTTTCAGCCAACTGCTCTCTCAGATTTCGGCCTCAGCCTCCTGCCGTGCTTCTCTGCTCTAGACCGCAGATCAAAGCTTTCGGCAGCCTCCAGTGACAGTTTACGATCGGTGATTAAGGTTACCCATAACCTCTTGGACTTTGTTGGTCAGACGTGACTCCCGCTAATTGATTTGCGATCCTCAATTAGCTCTTTATGGCCGCCCGGCACACTTCCGCTGCGCAGCTCTCAGTCACGCCTCAGCAGAGTTTAACACAGCGGTGTGAAACCTGTCACGTAGCTTGGCTTAGCTTCCAGACAAACACACACAGAGTCCAGGTTTGTCTCTTTCAGTCCTTTATTCCGATATTCCCCAGGATTCTCCTGGACTCACCGCAGCCATTACAGAGCTGCTCCTTTCCCCTCACAGCATAGAGTGAGAATGAACAAACTCTTAAGCTCCTCCCAGGTTCGAAAACTGACGTCAGAATGCTGAGGCATCATGGGAACAACTTAACCTGTTAAGTTCCACATCCCACAAACATTTAGGATGTGGACTCTAACCAATTCATTTTTGTGCTTTTTATATGATAATTAGTACTCCTCCAAATGCTGTGTACAAAAATGTGTGTGTTAGGAGAAAGTGTGCCTAATAATGCATATATTAGTGAAAATTGATTCTTGTTAAGAGCACCAAAGAAGAGAAATTCATTAGGCTGCATCCAGTGCTAGTTCTACTCGGAACAGACCTGCTGAAGTTATTGGAGATTAATAACTTCATTTATTAACTAGGATCATATTTTTTAAAGTCAAAATGCTCTCCTTCCCCAGGAAACTGAGGGTGCCAAGAGTATGGGATAAGTTTATCTGCAATCCCTGATGTGTCCCCCTTTGCACCCCTTTATTTTTGCCCACATAAATGAATGGCTCCTCCTCCTATGCTAGGTAGGATCTGCTTAGTACCTCTGACAGTGCAAAAAAACCCACAATTGCCTCCCTTGCCTCTACTAATTACCCACCCTAATGCTAGTGTTAAATTACAAAGGTAGAACCTAGTTTTGCATTACAAATGGTCAATGAGGGCAATGATGAACTTCCATCAAGGCTTAAGGGTGCAAGGAGTCATTGGTGTCTTCCTATGAATGTTGATAAATGTTCAGGTTTTGGCCTTGCAGAGCTTAGTTTCTTCTCTACTCCAACATGGCAGGACGAACAGCTGCTTCTAAAAGAAACCAGAATGTTAATTTTGGCATGTATGCCAGGATTTAAGCAAATAGAGCATTGCTGTCAGGGAGGGGGGGATTTATTAATTTGGCTCCTTGCTGTAAGGCATTACATTTACAGTCAAACCACAAAGTAAGACTTAAAATGGCATATTAGCACACACATTATATTTATAGTTTTTTATATATATAAAAAAGCTAGGATCTGCTTAAAGCAATTTAATATCTGTTTGTTGGGAAGGAAAGCCAGCATTACAAAATATGGTTTTATTTTTGCAGCTGCTGAATGAGGATATGAATTTAGGGGTGGAAATAGATGCAACTCAAAGGAAAACAAAAATAAAAATTATTTCAAAAGACACAGATCGGATGATGGGCTCCTAAAGCCAAATCTCTGCTTTAAATGTCTTTTAAAAGCTTTGAACTGTGCCTTAAGACAACATTGACTTATGAATATATTGTTTTAAAAAAATAAATGTCCCAGGGAAACCATTATGGAGAACTCTAGGTGCTTGGTCTAGACCTGAGGGTCAGGTTTTGGTGGTGATGAGTGCTTTCTGTGAAAGAACTAGGAGTTCAAAGGCATATGGTCTGGCAGAATTATGTAGTACATTCCACCTGGGACCACAGGTGGAGAATCTCATAACTCTGAAAATTCCTTGCTGTAGAGAGCAAGTTCTAACAGCTGTCTCCCTGATTTGCTAGTTGTCTGTGTGCAGGAAGTGTTTTGTTTGGCTTTTTGCTATAGTCCAGATATTTGGGTATATTACCACTACCAACCCTCAGCATTGACTACGCTGACTGGGGTTGATTGGATTTGTAATCCCAAACCCTAGAAGGCACCAGGGTGGAGAAGGCTGGCTTGAGACATTTGAACAGGGCCGTCTTTAGCATATTCACTGCCAGGGTACAAAGATCCGCCCAGCGCCCCCAAATTTAGTTTAGTCGCCCCCAAATTAACTTTTATTGAGCTTTTTTGGGAGAGGAAATCGCTCACCTATAACAACAATGCAACAGAAAAAACTTCTTTTGTTTCCTGACTCATCGGGAATATTGATGCTACGGAGTAACAGAGCGATGGAGGAGGTGGGCAGGGACTTTTGCTCCATTGCTTTCCACTGCTGCCGATAGAGAGGGACCAGTATACATTTGGCGCCCCCCAGAATTCAGCGCCCGGGTGCCCAGCACCCCTTGCACCCCCAGGTAAAGACGGCCCTGCATTTGAAGGCAGGTTGGCATCTGTCTGTCTCAGGAGACAATGGAGGAGTGCACCTTTAGGGGTGAAGTCAAACTGTTGGAAGGCTTGCTGAGATGGGAGAGACATGCTTTTTGCAGCTCGGGTAGATGAAGGTATCCGGTTGTGTTCAGTGGCGTAGCGTGGGTTGTCAGCACCCGGGGCATGGCAAGTAATTTGCGCCCCCTAACCCGTGGATTTGCACCCCCTAACCCGTGGATTTGCGCCCCCTAACCCCCAGATGTTGCGCCCAGTGTGGCCGGCCCCCCCTGCACCCCCCACGCTACGCCACTGGTTGTGTTGCTGCAGATGCACCATTGTATTTCTTCTCTCTGTTCTGCTCCCAGTGGTCATTCCTCCTCTGGTCACTTCTGTAAATGCACAACTTGTCTGTCTCAAGGCTTTTTGGTCTTTGTAACACATCATATACATTGAGGATGCAGGATACATAAAAATAATAGTTATCACCCACATCATATTGTTTCAGCCATCCAGGAAAAGGGGATGGATAATGTGATGTTAAAAATCCTTCTTCCTCTCACATCAAGCTTCCTCTCACATGAGAACACCAAATGGTGCCTCAAGGAATAAAAACATTACTCCCAAAATAGAGATTAGTGTATTTTGAAGAAAAGAACAATTATTTCCGCATACAACTCTGCCTCTAAGATGCATCTGCAAGTGGAAAGACCAGGCTTAACAGGGTGATTTAAAATCTAAAAGGAAACTACAAAGGGAAGCCCAACTTTATTCAAAAAATCTAACATATAAACTTTCCTTTTTAATAATGTTCAAGGGATCACTAATTTCATGTTACTGCTTGCAGCTTCAGGAGGCTCTTAAATTAATCACATGGTTTAGCAACAGCTGCAGCCACACTAAGAATATACATTTACAATTTCTTAAGTCAGCCTGTGGTCTTTCTTGAAATAGAGGCAAGTTCATTTCAAAACCAAGAAGAAAGTATATATTTGAAAAGTAATTATTTAGGTTAACCAAACAGCAGATTATTTTTAACATCACTGTTCCATAGATTTCAATATCTGGGCATCCTCTTACCACAAAGGTCTTAGAAAGTCACTTAAATTGTAGATCTGTTCTTCCATTAAGTACATCTGAAGATGACCAAAATTTGATATAGTTGGATATACTAATTACTAGTTGAGTTGCAGGCTCACAAAGCTAGCATTATTTGCCACTATTTTGGGAAGAGCAGGGTTTTTCTCTTGGTTGCTCAACAACCTTCTGCCAGCAAAACAAGTATATTGTCAGGCTCCTATCCCAGAATGCAATAACAGTGGCGCTTACTTTGGAGTAAGAAACAGATCTTTGTTCAGGCACAGTATGAAGCGCAGGTCCAGGAGTGGTGAGGGGACATGAGGAAGACGAGTGGTCCACAATGAGTGACACACCTCTTCCTCCAAGCTTGTAAAGGGTGAGTCTGCTACATACGCACCTGCGAACTCCTCCTAGGCAGGTGCAACTGATCCCACCTACAACAGTGACACTTTGTTCATGGTGACAACACTGTATCCTGTCCCTCTGCCTCCAGCTCCTCTTGTTCAGCATCTCCCCGCTCCCTAACGAATCTCTGCACACCTCAGGAGTGGGGCAGTGGGGAGAGCCAGTAGCTCTGCTTCCCCATCTGTGACACCTGTAGTTATAAGGGGCAGGTTCCCATCCTTCATCTTCTGGTGCCTGTTATCCTGCCCTCCATCAGCTCTATCTCCATCGTCCTCCTCTTCTGTTTGGGACTGCAGTGGCATGCCTGATCTTGATGGGACCGAGGGATTCATGGCATATACTGCTATGTGACTTTAACATAGTGCTACATTGGACCCAATATCATACCAGCCTTCAACTTAAGGACCAGAAATATCATTATGTCCACATGGTGCCCTATGTATTCAGGCATCATTTCCTGCCCTTATCATTAGTCTTTCCTGGTGTTGCCAGGCACCAAGCCCAGTGAGGACCTCTAAGGCAAGGGAGTGCAGCCAAGCAGCTGGAACTCTTCCGGCTCATGTGGCAGGAAATTGCCAGCCACTACTGCCTGTCAGAAGCAGTCAGTGCTTATTTATTCAAGCATCTTGTAGGCATCAATACCTGTTAAAGGAATACCTTCAGCTATTAGGTAGCTCAGAGACAGTCCATCTTCTGTATTCTCAGGGGCTGTTCTAATATCCTTACAGTGGTTCAGAAGCCAGAAGTGTACTTTGCAGCACAAAATGAACTGCTAGGCATCTATGCTTACTGAAGTCTTCTAGATCCACTGGGCATCCCTTTCTAGATTGCTCTGTGAGTGTCGGCATTGCCCAATAGCAAGTACCGGTAATCAAGTTACAGTGGTGCCCCGCAAGACGAATGCCTCGCAAGACGGAAAACCCGCTAGACGAAAGGGTTTTCCGTTTTTCAATGCGCTTCGCAGGACGAATTTCCCTATGGGCTTGCTTCGCAAGACGAAAATGTCTTGTGAGTCTTGAGATTTTTTTTCGTCCCCCCCTTTTTTCTAAGCCGCTAAGCCTTTAATAGCCTTTTAGCAGCTAAGCCGCTAAGCCACTAAGCCTTTAATAGCCGCTAAACCGCTAATAGCGCTAATCCGCTGATAGGGTTGCTTTGCAAGACGAAAAAACCGCTAGACAAAGATACTCGCGGAATGGATTAATTTCGTCTTGCGAGGCACCACTGTACAGAAAAGTCAGACATCTCATTACAACACATACTCTAGGATTTATGCGACACAAATTTTTGCTTTGAATTTAGCTCCCTTTGTTGGTGGAGAAGAGAATAATTCGAAACGTACAGAAGATGCTTAAGATTTGCAAATATTTCTTGTTCCTCCAATTTTTGAATGATTGATATATTCTAACATGAGGTATCTGTGCAATCAAGGAATGGGAAATACAGTTCTGGGCTTAATTACGTATCTGTAAAAGAGATGAACTGTCTAGCTGGAATGTACAGTCTGGAGATAACCATATAAACTAGTTTCCTGCGGTGTTTTTGAGCTTCCTAACTTAAGATTGTGCCATTCTGTACTCACTCATATTTCTATTCTCTTATATTGCACATGAATAACTCAAGGAAATTGCTTTTCCATTCTATTTCCTGAAGTCCAAAATGCACCATTATTTCGTTTTGCTTTCTGACAGCACTGTTCTCAGTATTTTTGACCTGCAGAAACTACAGTCTTTCAACTTATCTCAATGACTCTAAAATTATATTTTGACCTCAGTGTTCCCTTTGATTATAGTGCCCAACCATCCATTTCCCTCAGAACCATCTATCTTTTTTTCCTTCAGCTGCCTTTTCAATGCCTCGTGTTTTGTTTGGTTTTAAACCCATATATTAATTTTCTTTTTAGCCCTTGGAGAGCTTGTTAAAAAATATTGTTCTTCTTAAGAAGAGCTGCCTGTGGATATGCAAGTTATCAGATGAGTCAAATTTAAAGAACATGTGCTTAGCATTTGTGTACATAAGAGAACTGGTTTGGTTTACTATGTCGGGGCTGGCAGACGTGGAGTCAAATCCTAGCTCTGGATTTACAAGGAAAGGCACAATTTAAACCATGGGCAGACACTCCATTGAAAAAGGTATCACAGATTGCACAGGCAGAGGAGTTTGTAGAAACTCTGAACAGGATGTGGGCCTGTGAGGCTGCAACAAATTCAGGCTCTAGTGCCTGACAAAAAGCACTCCCCCACCAAGGCTATTGGGGTGGGTGCAGATTTATTATACCTCACATCAAAGTAACGCTTTCTCTTTGACTTAATTTGTGGCGGAGATGGATTTAGGGTAGGGTGGGTGGTTCCCCTGCTCAGGGCACCAAGCTGGGAGGGGCGCAAAAGAACCGTTGCCACCACCTATATTTATATGGGTACCTACTGAGAAGATCCACAATAAAACAACCGTAAAGGTAAAGGGACCCCTGACCATTAGGTCCAGTCGTGACCGACTCTGGGGTTGTGGCGCTCATCTTGCTTTATTGGCTGAGAGAGCCGGCGTACAGCTTCCGGGTCATGTGGCCAGCATGACTAAGCCGCTTCTGGCGAACCAGAGCAGCGCACGGAAACGCCGTTTACCTTCCCGCCGGAGCAGTACCTATTTATCTACTTGCACTTTGAAGTGCTTTCGAATTGCTAGGTTGGCAGGAGCAGGGACCGAGCAACGGGAGCTCACCCCGTCGCGGGGATTCGAACCACCGACCTTCTGATCGGCAAGTCCTAGGCTCTGTGGTTTAACCCACAGCGCCACCCGCGTCCCTAAAACAACTGTACCAAAAGGAATTATTGTGAAAATAAAAATATGCTTTGTGAGGAGGAGGAGGAGGAGTCCAATTTTGTCCTCGCTCAGGGCACCATATTAATAAATTCCATCCCTGTTTGTGGCATGGTTGCCGAAAAGACTGGACCCCACTGTTTGTTTATTTATTATTTAATCCTTCGTTAAATATATTAAACAGCGTCCGTAGTCTGGTGTCTTTGAATTACTTTGAATTAGTTTCTAGTTACTAGTGAGTTGTGAGCCAAACCTGGGTTACAGTCTCCCCTAAAGTGCATTGCCCCAGGGCTACAGCTGCCATTTTCATTTTATTTTAAAGACAAGGAGAAAGAGAGGTGAAGTAAAGTAAGCAGGTTAATTCTTGTCAGGCAGAAGTTAGGTTGGGGAAGGCCCATAGCTCAGCAGTACAGCATCCGCTTTCCATGCATAAGGTGCCAGGTTCAATCCCTGGCATCTCCAGGTAGGGCTGGAGTGTTCTTGCATGAAATCCTGGACTGCTACTGTCAGCAGTGTGGACAGTACAGAGCTAGGTGGATCAGTGGTCCGACCTGCTATAAGGCAGCTTCCTGTGTTTCTGTAAGGCCGTTGTAAAAACTACTGAGATATGTGCATGTAGCTATTTGCTTGAAAAATAGTATGCAAGTTATTTAAGTACTGTTAATAGAATTAAATTCTTTGTACTTGTGGCAAGTAGTTTAGTATGTTAGTTCATGGTCATTAGATTATTTGCTGAATAAATCGCAGGGAAACATTTTTGTCTGAGTTAACTTCTTTCCATGGAATGATATTCTGAGCTTGTTGTATGTTACTGCCTTTGTTCAGGTGTACAACATGTTTCAACACCAGAGCCTTGGAGTTAAAGTCAATATTCGAGTGACTAAGCTTGTCCTTCTTCAAAGCCGTCCTGTAAGTTGGTGACAACCTGCTATGGTGGTGTTTTTATTTTGCTCAAAACAACTGTCTGAAATTGTGACTTTGATAACCATTAAATGATAGATGGGTTAAATAAAACATCAGTGGACAGATTGCAGAGTTCCACAACCCATGTGCTGTAGCCATCTTTGGTGAGGTTTTTTTCACTGAAGTGAGGAAGTGGCAATTTACCTGAAATTGACCTGGATCCACTGGTGGGCTGCAGTTAATTTCTGCCCCAAGCCCATTGCTAGATTTGCCTTCCTATCATCCTTAAGATTGACTGCTTTTGATTATATGTATATATGTTCCTAGGCAGAGCAGGGTTAGAGCAGAGCCTGAAGAAATCTAGTTGAGTAGGGAGAGATTGTGGAGAAATCTGCCAGGGCACAGGCACTGCCAGGGCATAGGAACAACCATGGCAGAATCTGGAAACCAGGGACCAAAACTAAGCTAGACCCTGGTAGAGTATTGGCAGAACTGTAGAGAATCTACAGTTTCCCCAGAAATGATTTTACAGATCCCATTGCTGGTTACTAGATAGAACATGATTTTATTGCTTGGGCTGCTAAAATACTGCTTGGCAATCTTCATCCCACTGCTCCCTGTACTAGTGCAAAGTGAAAATGCATCCCCTCTGCTATTGCAGCAGGATTTCTTTCCCATGCAAAGTGGTCCTCTCGTCGAGGCAGCTGCCTCTGTGAAAGCTAGCCCTGGCAGAGTTATTCCTCCGGTCCATATTAGTTGCCCATATTTTGTCCATATTAGTTTGTCATGAAAGATTCTTGGTTCATGTTCTACTGATGGCCTACTCATTGCTTGCAGATTTGCCACCTGGGTTGATCCCCTCCCTGCTTTGTGTCTCTTCAATTCCTCTTTGTTTCCTGAAGGCCAAGCTGTCCATTGGGCATCATGGGGAGAGGTCCCTGGAGAGTTTTTGCCATTGGCAAAATGAAGAATTTGGTGGCGCAAAGTACCTTGGAAATAATCAGGTGCCGGGAGCACGAGATGACACCCCTCCAGTGGATGCTGCTGTCTTTGTCACCAGGTAGTGATTTTAATTCAGATTGATTGATCCCCTCCAAGACTGGCTTTTTTTATTTCAGGTGCATCCTGCAACATGTTCTTGACACAATAATAGTTGTATGACTGATGGTGGATTTGTTCTGCTTTAGTTTGTTTTGTGATGCTTCCTCAATGCTACCACATTATTTCTGCCTGGAGGGGCTATAGGAAATCAAAAGCATGACAAAAATACAACAGAACATTTCTGGTATGAAAAGTTACTGGATTTCAGCAGGACATTGCAGGATATGCACTGATTGGAAATAAAGCAGTATGATTGCCCCCAAACATTGATGGGCATAAGTAGTATTAAAAGCAGGATCACATGTGACTGTCCTAGTATAATCATGAGCACAAGTAATCATGGATGAACAATAAAAAGGAATGTCTGGAGGAACCCACTGATGACTCCCACTGGCTCTAGGTTCTGAGAGGCTCTTGGGCAAGATGCTGTCATTTGTCATTCGGAGAGATGGAAAGAGATTCTTAAAGCAGTGCCTGCCCTATCCCAGAGTGCTCTTTGCAAGAGGCATCCCTTTACTCTTTGCTTTTCACTGGGGACTTGGGCAGGGTCTTTCATTCTGTGTTGTGTCCAAAGAAGCTGGAGTCCTCCTTGCTGCTTCTGTCCTGCCCTAGTGGAAAGTGGAACTGGCAGAACTATTGGCACAATGGGCTTCTTGCTAATCACTTATCCTTATTAAATGCCCAGCACTGTTATCAATCATTGGCCATTATCAGTAGCAAAACCACATAAATATGGGCCATGCTGCCTATTGTGACTGTCCTCTGGAGAGCCCCTCCCTGTTTCAAGCTTAGGGCTTTTCTCATCACCAGGCACACACTGATGTTTGCTTATTTATACTCCTGCCACCTCTGGGGTCTGCTGCCCCTGACTTTACAACTTTCTTCTCTGCTTTTCTCCTCCATCCTTGTTACACATCTGTATTCTCTCTCCTCTTAATTCACCAGAGGTGATGCTGCTTTTCTTACTCCTAATGCAGTCAGTATCTTTCATCTCTTTCCCTTGTTTCTTCTGGTTCAGTACCTGGCTCTATGCTTGTTCATTCTCAATTTCACACTCACTCACACTTTCTAGCCCAGCCATGCTCACTCTCTCTTCTCTTGCACTGGATTCCATTAATCTGCAGTCTCTTTGCTGCACCTCCTCCTTTCACTCCCACTTCCTTTCCCCATCTCTTTCTCGGGGGGGACCTGCATGCAGTGCATCTCTCACCCCACTGTTATTCTCTGCCAGGTTGAATAGAGCTGCATCCTTAGCTTGGTCACCCTGCTTCATCCTTCCTAGCTTATGTTCTGGTCAGACTGCTAACACCTTAGCATGCTGGAGACCTTACCTTGCTTTAGATTCACAGAAAACTTAGTTGAGTTACTGAAACTGAGTTTTAAAAAATACTATGTTTGTAAATGGTTCATATGTATATTTGGTAAACCCTTTTACGTGAAAGGTTCACAATATTTCCAAAGACATGTGCCAGCCAGATGGTGGAATGGGGAGAGCCATATTTTTTTCCTGTGTTGCATTTCCCCCTCCTTCATAATCCACCCTTGGTGTCAACATAGTTATTCATTTTTAAGATTCAGGGTGAGTTGCAAACCAAATACAATTAAAATAGAAGAACAGTTTTAAATGGTCAATAGAGCCTCATGAAACTCAGTTAAAATCTTATCACAGAATTAACAGCCGAGCTTAAAGTCCCTACAGGATGGGAGAGGTCTTAACCAACTTCAAAAAATATCAAATGGGGCTGGTCTAATGCACGTGCTTCAGCAGGGGGATCCTCAGTGAGGTTGCCACTGCTGAAAAGTCTTGGCTTATTACAGTCTAATTTCAGAATTCCAAGGCACATGGATTAGGGCCCCTGTGATTATTGCATATAATATATTGCTTTGGGTAGCATTGCTGGAGAAGCAGAGTATAGAAATTGGGGGAAAAAGTGAAAGCGGGTGATACCTTAGATTCCCAGATTTACCTGTGCTTTAAATTAATTAGCACCCTTGCTTCAAAATGTAACATTACATTTACATTACATTACATAATGTAATGTGCTCTGGTCCATGGGGGTCACAAAGAGTCGGACACGACTAAACAACTAAACAACTAAACAACAACAACAACATAATGTAAATTAATTAACACTCTTGCTTCAAAATGAGTCTAAGTGCTAACCTCTTGATCTTCTTTGAACCCTGTAGCTGAGATGTGATTGGATTCTCTGATTTCCCTCCCCACTTCAATGTAAGCTTTAACACACACTCAAGCACACTATATTGTTGAGAGGGGCAGCAAAGGTCCAATATTTTACCTATTCTCCTTCCTTACCCACTGGGTTGATTTACCAAATGGAATGCCACATTTACTTAAGCATTTGGAGCAGCTAGTCGCTCAGGGAAAACTTGGGACACCCTCCAAATTATATGGATTTGGAGAAGTTTACAGAAGTAATAATAGATGGGGCGCTCCAGCTGCCACTGGTTTGGATAATGGACTCAAAGATTAGCTCATTTTGTGAGAGAATTGGGCACCATACCAATGCAGGGCTTCAGCAAAACCACATCCACCCTGCAAAATAAGCCAGCGCTGTGTTGCCACAACCTTTCCCTTCCTGTATATCCTTTTGCTTTTGTTTTTTTGTCCTGTTTGAACTTTCCCCTTCATAGGAAAGGACAGTGTGTCAATTGGAAGATTTCTTGGCTCAACTCTTTTTGGTTTCTGTGGCACAAAAGTTAGCATTTTCAGCTAGGTGCTGCAAGCTTCTTCATTAAACGTTGGCTTTCAAAATGCATGTACATGTCCCTGGATGCTCCCCAGTGTGTCCAGTTTGGAAGGGCTAAGCCAGGGAAAAGCAGGAGCTGGTTTTTCAACAGCTGCAGCTGCTACAGTTAGCATAAGAACTAAGCTCTTAAGGGTCAGCCTCTAAAAAGGAACATTTTTTTCTGGATTTTGTAGGGCAGGCTATGTTTGTTTGGGCATTGGAGGAGCCAAACGCAGCTTATCTCTGGGAAGTTGTATTTTAAATTTCTATTTATGTGATTGCACCCCACCTTGATAGCATGCTGTAACATAAGAAAAGCCAAGACAATCTACTCCAGCATCCTGTTCTTATGAATGCCTCTGGGAAGTCCAAAAATGGAATTCTCCCCAACTGTGATTCCCAGCAGCTGGTCTTCAGAGGTATACAGCCTCTAACAGTGGAGGTACAATACAGTAGTCACTAGCAGCCACTGATAGCTTTATCTTCCATGATTTTGTCTAATCCTCCTTTAAAGCCGTTTGTGGCCATCACTGCCTCTTGTACAAGGGAGTTCCGTAGTTTAACTATGCATTTTGTTTAGATGAAGGGCAGTATTAATAATAATAATTTCACCTTTGCACTTTGCTTTCTGCAAGCTTTCCTGAAGCTAGAGGGTGGGGGCACAATTAAAATGATTTTCTGATACATTATTTTCCTTATGGCAAGATGTAGCGTGCTTGAGGAGAAGGACCAAGGAAAAGTTTTCATAGGACTGTGCAGAAACTACCCTGAGATATTTCCCTAATCTTATCAGAAATTCTTCTTTTGCTGCCCTTGAAGTTCTACAGATGTTTCTCTTCTGCAATAATTAAATTCACCTCAAAATGTCAGTTCTGGTGAGATTTGCCAGTAATTCTCTGCTAATTGCTGAAAAAGAACCTTTATTTGATGTGCTCCTTCCTTCCTTCCTTCCTTCCTGCCTGCCTGCCACACCACTCTACACTGAGCTCCCTGTATCTTATCCCTCTCCCTCTGCACTGGCTGCTACTGGATCTGATGCAGTAGGCAGCTTCCTTAAAAATTGTGTCCTTCACTTGTTGTCTGAAGTGGTACAGGCCTCTTTACCACCACATTCAGCTGTGTGCATATATATGGCCTCAGAGCTATTCCATCACAGAATGTGGCTAGTGGTGGACTGACAGTCAAATCTTTGTTGTTATGAGCAATGGCCAACAGATAGATAGGCCAGGGATTTTGCCTCTGAATCAAGTTAAGATTGTAGATGTAGAAATGCATTTTTGTAATGCTCTCACGCTCTTTCACATGCAGACACAAAACACCCGTCTATAAAAAGCTAGGACATTAGGGAGAAAGGTTTGGCATAGTTTTGTAGGTTACTAGTGGAGATTAGTGTAGACCCAGCTCATAATTCTACCACCTCAGTCAACCTCCCCATTCTGCATACATTTTCTTTCTCTGTTCCCCTTCCTGCTGCCACGTTAAGAGCTCCCCAGTGGACTGTTTGGTGTTGAGGGATAAGATGATTTTGCAGTCCTGTCAATCAATCACAGGTGGCTAATTTTGCTGCACTGTTTTCTAGTGTGGAGCAGTGGCATTTAGAGGGGAGCATCCAGGGAATCGCCTGGAACCACCAGCTCCCATTGTCATAATTTTGGTACCAGAGTGCAAGAGGGAGAAATGTCGTGTTTTTATTTGCTAAGCTAGCAAGCCCCTTAGGGGAAGAGGCTTTTCCAGCCGTGGCCTCCCGCCACTTACTCAAAGTTCACAATAAAAGCATCTGTTTGATTTACCAGTTTATATAACATAATAAATCCTTAAATAAACTTCTGTCGAGCTGGCTCTGGGAACTCCTGTGAGGGTGCTTGCGCCAGCTGGGTCAAGAGCAGAATGTCATCAGCCGCCTTGTGGAAAGGCTTGTATTTCAAGCATTTAGATGCAGTAGAGCAGCCCTGGATTCCTTTGGTTCACTGGTAGCAGCTTAAGAGTTTCTTTTGCTTCAGCCTGAATTAAATCCTTTTTGATGACTCTCCTGAAAGAGAAGCCTGGAGATGGTTTTGGGAGGAAAGAAAAATGAAAGCAATGGATTGACAGTGTGCATTTAATAAATGTTAGTTATGATGCATTGAATCGCCAAGGGTAAAGATGGGCAGAGCATGGTTAGTGCACTAGGAATGGATCATTTTAACTGTATGGTCAAGATTGGGGTGGAGGGATTGATTCTGCAAGTTTGCAGCAAAAGCTGGCCTTGGATAGTGCCAGCTGGATGTCACACCGATATGCCTCTGGTCTCGATCCCTGGAGCAACTGTTTTTAAAAACCCAGCCGGATGGGTGGGGTAAAATATTAATAATAATGCGTTATAAACATATTAGTAGTTTATTCCATTTTATGAAACAAACAGCATACAATAGTTAAAGGAAAAGTACAAAAACTTTAGAACATTACATTCATAGTTTGAAATTCTCAAACATCTCAAATATTTTGGTTTTGTTAAAAATTAATTGGAACAAAGTAACGAGGTGGGTAAGTCCACCTAAAGCCAGAGGACTCTTTTTTTTGTATTGAGGGCTGTATTCCTTCTTGGTCAGCCCTCTAAGGGGCCTCATGCCAGCGATGGGCACAAGCAAGGCGGAAGTGGGCAAGGCTATCTACTTGCCCATGCTCAAATACAGCACACACATCCCGCGCATTTTCTTGTAAACTCAAGCGCACGCACACACCAAACTTGGACAACATTTAATGGGGATTAAACAGATTGACAGAGGATCAGTTCTAGCAGAGCTCTTCTGATGTCTATATACACTCATGCACCTGCACACTAACTCTCTCCTGCCCCAGCAATTAGGTCATGGGGGAGAGCATTTCAGACCAAATTGCTGTGGGGAGGGTGACCTCGGAGACTGCAGCTGCCGAGAATGCCCCTGAAAATGCCACCCACACCCGGGTACCACAATTAAATTTAGAAAGGTTTTCTATTTGCTCCGATAGAGCAGTTTTTCCAAGCCTAATCACGTTGTGTTTAGTGCATATATAAATGTGCAAGACTGGATTCAATGGTTTTATTATATGTATATGCTTATTTTAATGATTATGTTGTGCATTATAGCCTTTCGTGTTTTTAATTACTATTTATTATTTTTAGGACAGATTTTTGTGTCCACAAGGATGAGCCCTGTGACACTGTGGGTAAGTAACTGAGCGATTATGTTCCATTTTTATGAGGGTTGGTGAAACCAAGGCACTTAAGATGGTGTTGGAATCCAACTCCCATCAGCTCCAGTCAGCATGGCCAGTGGTAAGGAATGATGGGAGTTGTAGTCCAACAGTATCTGGAGAGCCACAGTTTGCCCAGTTCTTATCTATGTTGCCTTTATTTTATATGTGGAGTTTTCTGATCAAGCTCAGAAACCACTGTCACTAATTCCAGTGCGCATAAAACATTATGGATAACTTGCAACTTACGGGGTATTTAACTTGTACACATTTAGCTTTACCTGCTTGGCAAAAAAAATTAAAAAAAAATTAAAGGGAGAAGACAGAGGGTGGGCGTGTGGGCAAAAAAAGTTTGGCAATGTCACCCACCATTGAACCCAATGTGTTTTGACGCAGAGTAACCCCAGCGTAAGTTGAGTCGCCTGTACGTAATACATTTGCATATTCATATTTATTCCCTCAACTTTTTCTACACTGTGTGCTAGACATGGCAATTAATTCATCTTTGCTTAATTGGTTTGACATTGTGACACTGGAAATTGTAGAATTGTACAGTGAAGTTGCTAAGGCAATCAGCATCTGGGTTAACTCTTGCTAAACTGAACTATTCTTCATTGTAAATAAGAAATGAATGTCCTAAAACTGAAGCTTACAAGGTATAAATCAGAGTACTTTGAATGAAAATGCAAGTCAATTAAGGGGAAAGGAATGTTCTATAAGAGTATCATGTACTGCTAGAGCCAAACCCTGATAATCATCTATGTCCCATAGACTGGAGGGGGGAGCATTTTTTCAGTCTGAGGGCCACATTCCCTTATGGACAATCTTCCAGGACAGAGGCACATACCAGTGATGGGTGGGGCTAGAAGCAAAGGTGGGTGGGGCAATAAATGCTAATTTTACCTTTGTACAATAGAAGAGTTTCTGCACATGCTCACACAGCCCTCTCTGTCTTCTGTCCAGCCAAACAAGAGGTATTATCATAGTTCAAGGAAGCAGTGCAGCCAGGCTAAAACATATAAGGAGAGTACAAAGAAGGGCTCTTAAGGGATTTATCCTGGAGAAAGGGTGTGCGGCCTGGGGAATGTTCTGTGGGCCAGATAGAGTGGCCCCTAGCATAGATTTTTGTGGTAGAAAATAGTAACGTGCAGTAGATAGACTGAAACCGGGAAAATTAAATACATTTCCAGGATCCATCCTTTCTTAGACGATTGCATGGCAAGGATTGTACAGTAACTTCCCTGTTTATATCAATGGGAATTTGGCTGGATCATGCTGCTTGGGTATATCTACACTACAAGCCTCTATCAGTTTTCTTTCTGTTTAATTGTCATAGCTTCCTCCAAATATACTAACGAATTGCTGAATGTGTTAGAGATCCCTAATGCCGCTTCTAGAACTGTATATACCAGATTCTCTCTCTCTCTCTCTCTCTCTCTCTCTCTGTGTGTGTGTGTGTGTGTGTGATTGACAGCTAAAACAGCTTTAGTGTAGGATGGCAAGGTGAAAAAGAGGGCAGAGCTCTTAAACCAGGGGTACCCAATGTGGAGCTCTCCAGATGTTGGACTACAAATCAGATCAGTCACAGGTAGCATAGCCAGTGGCCAGGATGAAGGGAATCCATCAACATCTGGAGGTCACCAGGTTGGCTGTCCCTATCCTACACCTTTAACACTTGTGTAGAAGCAGGAATTTCAGTAGGTGTAGCATTCATAACAAGTAGTACACTGTTTGATGCTTTATTTTCTTTGCCATACCTGACCTGTTCATCCCAATGCACCTAAAAACATGGGGCACATAATATACATAGAGAACAAATTCAAGGATAAGGCTAAGGCAAGTTGGTTAACCTGTATCTACTTGGGTTATTTTGCACCTTTTACGTAATTATGTTGGCTTTTGTAGTTTCATTGACTTTTTTTCTTGCTTGTAAGCTGCCTTGGGGCTTCTAGAAAGGTAAAATAGAAATGTTTTAAATAATAAAATGTGATAGTTGAGGACTCATAGTTGAGTATAGAGTATTTATAGTATAACTTATAGTTCAGTTTAGTTGGGTAGGAGCAAAACTCCAGTCCTTAGAAATGTGTATTTTGTGTGAAGACTTTATTGCATGTTTCAGAGAAGTAGATATTTTTTCAGCTTTAATATTTCCTTGCTATATCTGCTTTCTGTTAACATTATAGCGCTAAGCATATTTTCTCAGAAGTAAGTCTCTCTGAATTCACTGGGATTTATGCCCCCAAAAAGTGTGTTTAGGATTATAACTGTAGACTTTATCAAATACTCAGTTTGTGTTTGCAGATTTTAGTACAGTCATAAAGGGGAGGAATTTGGAAACTTCCACTTTTGACTAACCAAAGCTTGCTGTGTTGCCTGTATCTGCACGTATTATTAGTTTTAACCATGGTTAGCTTAAACTATCCAGCTTCAGTAACTGTGGTTGAAAGTTTCTGAAAACTAAACAATTTGGTCTGATGTCAGTATATGGCATCTTCTTATGTTCCTAATGAGCACAATTCCCTCTTCGGCTGCCCAGAGAACTTTTATGTTAAGTGTCGGCACACAAATAACATAAATTAATTAATTTAAAAATGATGGCTATGCACAGTGGCCAGTGTTTCTGTGTATTCTCCATTCAACTTGTATTAAGCCAGATATATCTAATGATCCAGATTCTGCACAAACCGAAGTATTTTCTTGGAAGCTGTGCTTGCTGGAGAGAGAAAATGGCACCAGGCGGCTTGCATTTGTATTTTGGCAGGGTGTGCTTGCTGGAATGGATTGCTCAGGGAATGGAATTCAACTGCCAAGGTAGCTTTGAAGGTTACATAATGACTCAACCAAGCTCAAAAATGGGGAAAAAATATGTAGGTATGTATATGTGGGATAAGACTGTGCTGGCTGCTCCAAGAATCAGAACAACCACATTTGTGTTGGAAAGAGTCTGCTGGCACTTAATGTATTTGCTCAATTGGTTACCTGGCCCCAAAGGACAGCTGAATTCTTTCTTTATTTGAAAAAAGAGAGAGAGAGAGAGAAAGGAGGATTTAATGGAAAAGGCATGCAAATTTCTAGCAATAGCATTGTGAGCAGCGTAACTGCAAAGAACCCACAGCCTCGCCCCCGCCCCCCACCAGTACTGAAATGCAGGCGGCCTTGCTTTTATGCCGTTCAGGGTTCCCTGTTGACAGAAGCTAGTTAAACAGTCTGTGGGCTGCAGCCGTCAGCCCTCAGCCATATCTCTCGTGTTGTGACTTGAATCAGTTCTCCTGTTTCCTGCTGAAATCTCTGTTCCAGCCACGCTGCCTTTGAGCGAGCCAAACAGTGAGAGTTCAGCGTCTCGCTCTTAATATCCTGTGGAAGGAGACTGGACGAGCTTTGCATAGCTTGTCAGAGTCTAACCTTGTTTTGTAGGCCAGCATGTTTGTAACCCTTTGCAGGTTTTAGGGCAATCTCCTTTGCTCTTGCAGCCCAGAATGAAAATGTGAGACATGAATTGAGTTTAAAGAGTCACGACTTTTTTTTTGTAATAGCAACTATCTGCAATTGGATGACCTTAGCTTAGCTATTTCCTGGGGGCATCCCTAACTTGAGGATAAAGCTGGGAGAAGTTCCTGCCCTCTCCCCATTTGAGTGACGTCACCAGGCGCTGGATCTGGAAATTACCTCTGTGACTTTCTTTAGCCACTTGCATTGAAGGCAAGTCAAGAGAGGCTGCTGGATGCTGGTCAGCATCATTCAGAGCAGAGGTTGGCAACCTTATCTGAGGATGGGCTGGTCGACGGTAAGAGTGGGCGGCGGCAGGGGGCACCATGGGCCAGTTAGACACTTTATCCTAGGGCACTTTATCCTAGGCTGGATCTAGGCACATCAAAAACGCGTTTCAGGAAAACGCGCTGTAAACTTCATAATGGGAAATCACATTGGTGAAAGACAGGACTCCACAGCACCCTCTGGTGTCACAGTGTTATAATGCACATAAAACACCTTTTCTTTACTAACGTAGCTGAGTCACCTATTCCCTCTCTGCTTGCATACCTGTTAGTCGTTACTGATTTTGAAGCCAACAAGTCCAATTAAAATGCCTCCCCATCCTAGAATAGGAACATAGGAAATTGCCTTATATCAAATCAGACAATGGTCCATCGAGCTCATTATTGTCCGCACTGGTTGGCAGCATCTCTTCAGAGCTTCGGATAGGGGTCTCTCCCAGCCTTACCTGATGATACCTGGAGAGCTGGGGGATTGAACCTGGGACCTCCTACATGCAAAGCGGATGCTCTACCACTGAGCTATGGCTCTTCCCCCATGAAGGAGAATTCCATACCATCTACATTTTTAAGCAAACTGCCCTGATTCATATCTCCTGGACTAATACACAGATTGGAACATAGTTGCTGCCCAGATTTTATAAAGTACTTACCAAACTTTAAGGTACATACTCGGAGATTAAATACAATAGAAAACCTTTGCTGAGATTAAATATGTTTTTAAACATGTATTTTGTGATGCAATTATTTTAAATGCATTTAAAAACATGTATTTTAAATGTAAGCATTGATATGGATTTTTTAAAAAAATGACAGATGAATGGCAGAATGGACAGCTTAGAACTGACACATGTATGAATGAAGACATGTGAAACTGACATGACCAAGCTTAGAATTTTTCTGATGTGGGGTATACAAAAACAAAACAAAACAAAACAAAACAACCCAAATGAGGTTCTCTTGGCCAGTTATGAGAAATCCCCATAAAATTCATTCTCAGCTCACAGAAGGACAGTAAGTTAGACTTGCTGTGCAATGAAAAGATGGGTGGGTGACCAGGAATGAGGGCAGCACTGTCAGTGAGATGCAGTGATTAGAGTGTTGGTCTGAGATCTAGGAGACCAAGATTCTGACTTAGCCTTGGAGCTCACTGGGTGACCTCTGGCCATGCACTTACTCTCAGCCAAACGTACCTCACAGGGTTGGTGTGAGGATAAAATGGAGAGGAAGAGTAACCATGTATGCCACTTTGCGCTCCTTGGAAAAAAGGTGGGATATAAGTGTAATAAATAAATACAGTGATACCTCGGGTTAATAACTTAATTTGTTCTGGAGGTCCATTCTTAACCTGAAACTGTTCTTAACCTGAGGTACCACTTTAGCTAATGGGGCCTCCCATTGCCGCCACACGATTTCTGTTCTCATCCTGAAGCAAAGTTCTCAACTCGAGGTACTATTTCTGGGTTAGCGGAGTCTGTAACCTGAAGCGTCTGTAACCCGAGGTACCACTGCAATAAAACTGAAATAATATTAAGACAAGCTGCATTTCACCCTTGTTGGATTGCTGTTGCTCCCTCCTCTTCTACCACCTTGTGAGCCCTCAACTTGCAGTGTGTCCTTCTTCCATGGGGGTAAGGCAAACTTTCCCAGGCTGGAGGGCAGAGGAAAGTCGGTGTTGTGATAAGACTGGGCTTTGGTTCCGTCTCTGTTCTTTGCCTTGCTTTACTACTGTTTTGAGGCTTTTCTGTGAAAGGTTTTGTACACAGAGGCCGTGAAGTAAGAGTTTATTTGAGATGATTCCTCAGGCTTTGGTTTAAATCTCATTGACCACTTATTAGAACCTGATGCAGGTGTGCTTCTCCCAATCTCTTTTGTTCAGAGATGGGGAACAGGTATTCTCTCCCCCCTCCCCACCGCCGGAATGTGAATTCCCCTCCTGCTATAATGTTTATTCCCCCCTCAATAATGTGAATTTGTAATTATGTACATTGGGCCAAAATGTGCCACATACTCTCAACTAAAAAGACTAGAAAAGCTTTTGTTAAATAACGAAGTAAGCCAAACCGTGTCTCACTCTATATTTGGTGCCTTGCTTTGTTTTTGGGTGTTGTCATTTTAATTCTTATTAAGACTAGAGATCTCAAAAGATGGAAGTGGGCTGGGCCTCTCTGAACCTACGAGAGGGCCTGCCTGGCGGCCACCTGCTAATCATAACCCTCCCCCCTATGCCATGCTTTGAAGTGATAAGAACATAATACAATTCTTGATGGTTCAGGTGAAAGGTCCAGCATCCTGTTCTTACAGTGGCCAACTGAGAGACCCACAAGGAGGGCAAAAGAAGGACAGCTCTCTCTTCCATTCATGATACCTAACAACTGGTATTCACAGGCAATCCAGAACCAAACGGATTGACTTGACTTTGCAAAAGGCAGTTTCCTATGTCCTAAATCGGCCTTCACCATGGGAGTTGTGTTAGTCATTAAGAATATAAGAGAAGCCCCAGTGGATCAGGCCAAAGGCCCATCTGGTCCAGTATCGTATTCCCAGAGCAGCCAGCCAGATGCCTATAGGGAGCCCTCAAGCAGAACCTGAGAACAACAGAACATTCAAGACATTGAGGGGGCAGGGAGCAATGATGACTGCCAGGAGGCAGCTGGTGAGAGTACTTCCACTGCCATCACTAAATGTTTTGACCAGCCCCTCCCCCAAATCAATGAAGTAGTGCCTGGCTCATCCTTCACCTCTTCCAATTTTCCACCAAAAGTACTCATTTGAGAATTTTCGGCTCAGCCCGAGTTTTATTGTGTGCTATATATGGTTCATATCTTACCTCAATGGCAAGTGTGTCATTCCAGCTGCAGTTAAAGATGCCCTCCCTTTGCAGTTAGCCATTCAAAACTGCCAAAGTTTTCTACATGATTGTATACTGTTATAGTAAATCTAATTGCTGTCCTTAACTGGGAGAGGTAATTTTGGTTTTGCTCCACCCTGTTCACTTTGCTAGAATCTTTGAAATAAACATTTTTAGCTGTTTTGTGCCTCAGTATCAGCGTGCAGAGTATTGTCTACCAAAAGCAACCTAATTCCAATTTCATTGTAATTTAAAGCACATCCTTTACGTATCTCAGAAAGCAGGCAATCGTATATGCAGTTGGACTGGCTGAAGACACAAGCCGAACTGATGTCCAGCTAAGAAACTTCAGCCAAACAAATGTCAACAAAGGCTTTTTGGAATCCTTCCCAGCTACTGGGTGTGTGAGGCATGAGGTCTGTTTGGAGGCAGATGTGGACGGAATAGCTTAAGCGTGTTAGAACTGGAGGCGGGATGTTCCATGGAGAGAATTGCAACTCCTGGAGTTTATCACTTTTGGGTGTTGCCAAAGCTTTAAAATAAGGTCCAGTGAGAACTGGAGTGTATTGCAAGGGGGGGGGAAGGTTTTGTAAACACTTATTGGAGACCCAAAGAGCACTTCATGGCCAATATGCAAATATTTCTTTCTTACAGTTAGCTTTTTAAAACTCTAATTCCATGTACATTTACTGGCAAATGAAGCCCACTGAATGCAGTGGGATTTACTTCTGAGTAAACACACTTGACATTGGCTTGCACAGCTGTGATCCTCACACTTATTCGAAATCACTGGGGCTGTCTGAACATAGCCAAGTTTAAGATGGGCCAATGATCAGATTCCAGACCAGGCATACAAACAAGTGGGATGAGGCAAAGAAAGAGGTGAGTTTGTTCTAAATATGAGTGGGTCCAACTGAGGTGCTAGGCTTTATGGTACAGATAGATCCTGCCTGGCTTGTGGGGTCAGCTTTCAGAATCCGGCTGGTGCTGAAGTCTAGAGGGCTCCCTTGACTCACAGAACTTCTTATGAGCAGCACTGGACGTAAGGCATTGGAGACTGGCTGCTGGAAGCCCTGTTTTCAGACCCCACATTCCCATCAGCACTTTGCAGACTTCTAAGTGTAAACATGCATACGATTGGACTGTATAGCTTGAACCCTATGCACACTTATCTGGGAGTAAAAAGTAAAGGTAAGGGACCCCTGACCATTAGGTCCAGTTGTGACCGACTCTGGTGTTGCGGCGCTCATCTCACTTTATTGGCCGAGGGAGCTGGCATACAGCTTCTGGGTCATGTGGCCAGCATGACTAAGCCACTTCTGGTGAACCAGAGCAGCACATGGAAATGCCATTTACCTTCCCACCAGAGTGGCACCTATTTATCTATTTGCACTTTGACGTGCTTTCGAACTGCTAGGTTGGCAGGAGCAGGGACTGAGCAACGGGAGCTCACCCCGTCGCCGGGATTCAAACCGCTGACCTTCTAGTCGGCTAGTCCTAGGCTCTGTGGTTTAACCCACAGCACCACCTGCGTCCCTAACCGTTAAACACAATGAAACACATTTCCAAATAAACATGCATAGCGGTCAGGCATTACCTTAGCTTAGACTGTATTATAGGTTTTGCTAGTATTCTGCAGTTTATTTTAAAAATGCACACGCTGCCTCATTTTCAAAGAGCTTAAGCTAATAAGTGAAATTCAGTACTCTGGAGTGCAAACATTAAAAACTCAGCAACTTCACTGCTGAGAAAATGCAAATCCCAACTAATCTCAACATTGAGATAAATCCATGCTCAGATTCTTGCTGACGATTGGCCTTTTGCCACTTCCTTAGGATATCTCCAGGAGTCTTTCCAGATGTATGTATTTGCCACCTACTGTGGACATGGACTAGTACCCAACTTCTTGTGACAGTGTTCTTGGAGTTTACATTTTGCATGCAAACAGTAAAGCTGTGCAAGCCACTTGCAAAGATAACACAGTTTCCCCTTCCATGCCATTTCAGCCATCAGGGACAGTCTTTTAGCATTTGTTTAGTTTGGATTTAGGTTCTGGTGCTAGTATTTGAGTTCTGTGGCTTACGGGTTGAAAGCATTGGTTCTGTGTATCTATTTTGCTGGTGTCTTAGAGCTCTGAACAGTCTCTTTGGTCTGAAATATCTGCTTTGGGATGCCCTGTGCCCCTGGCAAGAGCCTAGAACTTTATTAAATAACTGTGTACCTTTATTAATAGTGCAGGTCTTTGACCCCTTTTGTATGTCATGTGAGTAGTAATGAAATATAATGTTCCAATTACTTATGAGGAAGCAGTGTTAGAATTGTTGCATTTTTTTCTGAGTGTTGCAAGAGAGCATGAAGGTGTTGAAGGCTCTATTGGGATTGTTCATCAGTTGTGTTTTTACTTGGACAGCAAGATTTAGTTGGATAATTGGTAGGGGCCAATTTTATTCAGAAAGAACACATTCCGATTAGCAGAGTTGGCATACATATTTTTAGGATATTTCGGTCTCTCTGTGTTGCTGTAATAGGGAATGCAAAACTTTCCAAGGTTTAGCCGGTGTAAAACGATTGTGACAGCTGGTATGATCAGATTGGGAGCAATACACATTCAGCATAATTGTGTGCGCGCACACACACACATTTATGCCTGGAAGCTGTTTATGTTGCTTTTAATCCAGAGGATTTGTTGGGAAATGTTAGGCATCCCATCACATGGCATTTCATATTCAGTTCCTCAGTAACAGGGACCATTAAGCAAAGTCAGTGCAAAATTGTTGCTGTTTAAGCTGTGGCTGTGGCAAATATTTTCCACTTTTGATATTCAGTTTGAAAGTAGCCCATTCTATGCAACTGAATAGATTCCTGGGGGGGGGGGGGTGCGGAAATAATTTTACTCAGCATTATACTGTTTCTCTAGGGTATATGGGGTGTTAGGGATGGGGTAGTACCTCTGGTGGGGGACATGCCATGTTCCTTCTGGGGTAGTTTATCCCCCTTTGGTCTCCAGCCTGTACTCTGCTCTCACCTGTGGTTTCTAGAAGCTGTCAGCATGCGACAGCGGCCACACCCTGAGAACAGCTTTGACTGGCCAGCTAAACCAGGCGAGGGTAGCCAATGAGTCTCAAACCCTCGGTGAGTTAGGGACTTTGCCTGCATGTGAAGACAAGCTCAAGCAGATTGAGCGGACAAGACCAATAGTGGGCCCAATGGTCAAGAAGGCATTTTCTCCTCATGCTATAGAGCGAAGTGGAGGGCAGATGGGGCTCATCAACCTGGGAAGGTACCCCATCTAGGAGAAGGAAAACTCTGATCCTAAACCTCCTTTGTTTTGTGGGACATCTTTGAGAGAAGAAAATGCTAATGAGTAAACCCTACACAAATCTGGCGTGGGGTCCCTATGACAGTTGGATGGTGCCTTGTACACCTTCTTCCAGCAACTTCTGCAGCCAAACTGGTGCCAAGCGTATTGTTCTGCTTTCCTTTAGACCAGTGTTTCCCAACCACTGTTCCGCGGCACACTAGTGTGCTGCGAGATGTTGCCTGGTGTGCCGCGGGAAAAATTAAAAAATTCGAAAGATTTTTTTTTTTAAGTCAAATTTTCGATTGGGGCGCCGTCACTAGATGACCCCTGGGGTTCCCTCCCTCCCTCCCGCTCTGCGCCTCCCTCCTCCTCCTCCTCCGGGGAGGCCCTTCCTGGCTCTCGGCCAAGGCTTGGCGGCTGCCACTCACTCACTCGCTCGCCCACCCGTCCCTCCATCCCTGCACCCGGCCTCTCCCCCTCCGTCCCCGGCGCGGGGGCTGCCGGGATCCGTAGTCCCCTCGCCCTTGGGCTCCGCACCCACGCGGGGTGCGCGAACTACGTTTCCCAGCGTGGCCTGGCGGGCCGGGCGTTTTGTTTGAAGCGCTCTTCTCCCGGCCATGGAATGAGCGCAGCGGTGGCGGCCGGGCGAGCAGGGGCTCTTCCGCGCAGACCCCGCGCAGCCTGCCTGCGCCCCCGCGGAGATCGGGCGGCAGGATGGAGCCCGGGGATCCCCGCGGAGGCGGAGCGGCGGAGGCGGAGGCTGCCCCCCAGGTAGGGCTGCGTCGGGGGGGTGTTTATTTTTGCAATGCTGCATCCGCGCCGGAGGGGACGCATCGGACCGCGGAGAGATCCTTTGGCGGGCGTGCAAGGCAATGCATGCGTGCAGGCGTTGCATGGAGCGCAGTGCAATGCAATGGCAACGCGGCGCCCTGCATGCATGCATGCAACTTCCACCGGCGCTCCGGACTTGGCAGGTGAGGGGGGTCCCCAGTGGGCGGCAGAGAGAGCCGGGAGGGCGAAGGGGAGCCGGGGGGGGAGCAGCGCTGCTCCCCGAGCCGAGCCCGGGGGGAAACTTCGGCGTCGTTGCGCCGGGTGTTGGAAGCGGAGGCTGGCGGGGGCCCCTCACCTGCAAAACCTGGTCGCCTCTCATATATTTCGTGCATTGCATTCATTGCCCCCTTTCTCCTCCAAGGAGCTCCCGGGGGCGCGCGTGGTTCTCCCCGTGTTATCCTCGCAACAACAGCCCTGCGAGGTGGGTCAGGCGAGTGGCCCAAGGGAGCACCCAGGGATTGTCCTGGCCAGGTGGGGTGATTTGAACCCTGCTCTCTGCCCGGTCTTCGTCCTCATTTAGCCCCCACATGTGCATGACTGTGCATGACTGAGGTTTTCCCCCCTCGTCTTGGCTATGGTGTGAGTCTGTCCTGTTAATTAATGGGGTTCTGCCTTCGGAGAAGATGAGCCAGCCCTCAAGGAGGTGATTATGTAATTTGCTAGCAATTCATGTCCCTCCCGGCGTGACGCTGCACGCTGACGTCACGGGGCTGTAATGGTGGTGTGCCTCGAGATTTTTTTTCATGAAACAAGTGTGCCTTTGCCCAAAAAAGGTTTGGAAACACTGCTTTAGACCACATCAGCGAGTCTTGTTGTTTGGGCAGCCCAGGACCTCCATACACTTGCACCTTGGGGAGTGCAAAGAACAGCTGCTGTTTGATTTGTATACTGTTTTAATCAGGTAAGGTAAAGGTACCCCTGACCATTAGGTCCAGTCGCGGACGACTCTGGGGTTGCGGTGCTCATCTCGCTCCGCAGACAGCTTCTGGGTCGTGTGGCGAACCAGAGCAGCGCACAGAAATGTTGTTTACCTTCCTGCCAGAGTGGTACCTATTTATCTACTTGCACTTTGACGTGCTTTCGAACTGCTAGGTTGGCAGGAGCAGGGAACAAGCAACGGGAGCTCATTCTGTCACGGGGATTCGAACTGCGGACCTTCTGATCGGCAAGCCCTAGGCTCTATGGTTTAGACCACAGCGCCACCCGCGTCCCTTTAATCAGGTAGATTCACATTAAAATTCTAACCGAACTGAATTTCTCCCGATCTCTTATCTAATGTGAGATTATGGGTGCTTGTGAACAGAATCATATGGGGTGCCACAGCCAATAGAATTAAAAGTCAGTGGTGGCCAATTAGCGAGGGCAAGGAAGAGGAAATGAAATGAAGCTATTAAGTCATGTTTGTGTGTTATCCTCATAAGAATGAATGAATGAATGAGTTAGCATCATAAAGGAATTATAAGAAAGAGTGGGACCACACTGCTGCCCTATCCCTGCCGTTGTGTATGTATGACCATCTCTGCACATTCAGCAAAGGTTTGAACAGAGAACAAATTGCCATTGCGTAAGTTGCATGGAGGAGCTTGTGCAAGTACAGCCAGCTTCCCCTTCAGATCTTGGTCAAACATGCAAACACCAGGGGGTGGCATTGGCAGGTGGCAGTAGCAGTTAGAGGGTGGGGTGATGCCGCTTACCTGATCTCCCAGTGAGATCAGGGCAGTGCCAATACACTGCCAGAGCCAACTGCACGAAACTTGTTGGTTCCTTGCTCCTCATCTTCCTAATACACCACAGTGGTAGTGGTGACAGGAGATCACGTAAGCAGTGCCCCCACCAACACCCAACCACTTCTGGTAGGGTGGAAACATTGCTTTTATCTTCCTTGAACATTTTTAATAGAACGACAGGATAAAAAAACTATTTTAATAAACAAACAAACACACACAGTGTGTTTACAACCAGCACCAAAAAATTGGAGGTCATTGCCAGCATGAAAACAAAGCAGTTTCAGCCTTAGATCAGATGGCAGGAATTTTCACCATTTCGTTTTTTGAAGTGAAATTCACAGAGTGGGAAAAACCCAGAGGCGGAGCACTGATTTGGATGGTGATATCAGTAGGACTGAGGGGGGAGTTGCTTTGGTTTGCATTTTACTGTGAACCTTCCCAATTTCCACTTCCTAAAACAATGCACAAACTGAAATGCAGCTATCCTTCAAAGCGTGGGCTTCTGTGAACTCTGCAATGCAGTTCTCTAAGTCAGTACAAAAATATGACAGTGTGCATAATGTATATAATAGTTAAGATAATGTATTAGAGTGCATTATATTGGGGGGGATTGCTTGCAAAAATGTGTATATTGCAGAAATTGGATTTAAAAAATATACATTTGGATAAATTTGCATTAAAATGCTGACATATGTTCGTGATGACTTGTAAACTGATTTGGAAATGCAGAGAACTGAACTTAAAGACTAGGAAAATGAGAAAGAGAGAGAAACCAAAAGTGGCATCCCTAGTATCAGCACCTGATCTACAACAGGATGTGTTAACCATCCCATTGGTTGTGCTTGGATGCCCTTAAGCGCCCAGAAAAAGGCTGCTACTAGTGGAGTGGCAGAAATTGTATCTTACCTTTTTGTTTCTTTTTATGCACAAGCAATGATGCAGCAGGTTTGGGGATGGAGGGGAAATGATAAAAACCGAAACGAAACCTTAGGTGAAGCAAAAAACAAAGTGGGGGGAAGCAGTTGGAGTCTGCATGAATGAAAAAAATATATTGTTACCTCACAGTATGCTGACATGATAGGAGATATCCATTGGCAATAATTGCATGCAACGCCTCAGTGAATGTGACTGAAGCTTCGCTTCCCTTGTGGGCTGGGGTGGGGGAGGATGTCTGAATTCAGAGTAAACGCTTCAGGGCCAGAATGTGCTGTGGCTTGCTTCTAGGAAGCACGGCGATTCTTGTGTTTTCTTAGTATTTAGCTATCATATTCTTACATTTGACTTCCCAGGTTTACTGGGTCATATCCAATATTCATTCTACTTAGTGTAGTTTATAGAAATGTGTATTTTGGGTCCATTAATTGCAGTGGGGCTACTCTGAGTAGAAACATAGTTGGATGCAACCCCTTACTTCCTTCTAGTGCAAGCATTTTATTTTTGAGAGTTTAACTTTTATACTGATTTGGTCTCTTTTAAAGAAAGTCTACCAAATTCTCCAAAAGAAACAGTTCTCAAACTCTTTTTCTTTTTGGCGACCACTTCAAATTTGCTAGAGTGGAACAGCTGATGGAACTCTTAAACTTCCTCTGTTCTGCAATGCAAAACTGGCACACAGCACATATTTTAACAACCACAATTTTCTAACATGAAGGAGATGCCTGTTTTTGTGGGCAAATTTCTGTAAAATTGGTGTAATGTTTGTCAGCTTTAGCCTGAAGTTCAGCTTTCATCCTGCTTCTGCATTTGGACTCAAGGGCAGCAATTGACGAAAATCCCCATCTTGTACAGGGACAAGAATAATGAAATTATTAGACTGCACCAGCACTGTATTCACTGTATTCTGAAGATCATAGGACAGTTCCCACCCACCCTCTCTCTCTCACAAAGGCGTAGCTGGGAGGGGGGGTTGTGGCACTGGGCACCACACCGCACTTATGGTTGGGCCTGCAGCGCGCCTGAGCCATGCGTCTCTCCTGGGAGTGATGTGGTGTCTTGGGTGCCTGCAGGCTCTGCACTGCCTGAAACAGCAGTGTGGGGCTTGCGTCTGCCTGCCACTTCCCCTCAGCCGCCCCACAGCTGAGGGGGAGGCGGCAGCCAGACTCTTTGGATGCTCCACAAAGTGCGCTCTGTCCCCGGGCACAGGGTGCACGTGGTCTCCTGGTGCCCGAGCGGCTAGCTATGCCTCAACTGCCTCCACCCCCTCTCTCAGGTTTCAGGGAGCCCCACAGGCAAGTAGGTGATCGCCCCACCATGTACAGCTCTAGCTTAACCCAAAATTATTGGGACAAATAACAAGGACATCTGTTTGATTCAGCAAAGCAATTTTTATGATAAATTGCATGTGAAAAGAAGCTATATTTTAATCTTTAAACATCTCCTATCCCTGCCATCAGCCTCCAGACCCATAAAGTCAATATAATCATAATATATTATTCAATACAGCATGTCAAAAACTCCCTTCTGGGAAAAATGGATTCAGCGTACGGCTTTGCAAATAGAAGGCAAGCCGACACAATGCAACTCATTTGTCTCTAAAGCCTGTTAAGATCGTTGAGTTGCAGATCCCCAAGATAAGCAAGCTAACATTGTTCTCCTACTCATTCTTCTGTGGTCTCTGTGTTGAAGCCAAAATGTAATTTAGAGCTTTCATTTACATAGTCCTTTTTGTACTGCCATGTCTTTTTAAAAGCTGTCTAATGCATTTACCGACCCACGTTAGAAGCTTTTTGAAAGGGAGTGTTAGTGAGGTCAAGGCCTTGGCCGGCTGTTTCTTTCCAAATCAGATAGGACTGTAGAGATATGTCAGTGCTCAGTATAAAATATGATAAAACTCCCTGTGCACGCCACCCAAAACAATTGACTATTGGAATTATCAGCATGTAGAAGTGTGAGGAGGTGAAGCCAGTGGAAAAGTTGGCCCTGTGAGTGAAGATGCAAGGTGTCTAAATTGGGAAACATCACCACGCCATATGCAGCAGCATCAGTTCAGAGTTCAGACCTTCAGAATCGTTCCATTGAGACGGTCCAACTTGGCCTTGACCCAAGTAGCACAGAAACAAGTTGTGTCTTGCCAGCTCAGTGTCTGGATGCTTGTAACCTTTCTAAAAATAAAGGACTACTTCTGAGAGGAGCATGGCTCCTTCATTTTACTTATACCCTTAGGACTCTGAAAATGCAAGGAAAGCTGATAAGACATTCCTCAACTCGACTAAAGTTTATTCCGTGCATTTCCACACGGTCTATATTTAAACTGGTTTAGTACTTTTTTTCATCTCTCTGGGAAATTCTTACTACTGGAATTCTGTGAGGGGGCCCTCCAGTCATCAATTTTATTGTTCGTTTGTGACTTTTTGTCCTCATGATGCTGTTGGGACGATCAGGCTCAGTTCTGCTTTCCCTACAGCTAAAGGCAGGACTTGGAAAGACCCTTTCCTGAAATCCTTTCCTGAAATCTTGCTGCCAGTCAATTATCTAATTCTGAGCTGATTTGTACAGGTGCTCACCTTGGACTCACAGAAGCTGTTCAGTCCAAGTTCCTAAGGCAATTTTTCTCCGTCCCATCCTGTGTTCCAAATGCTTCACTGCTCTTGGAGGCTAATCTTCCTTCTGTTGAATTACAGATTTGGCATAGGACATTTAATTATTGGTTTTGGCTGAATTTAACCCCCACCGGTCTATTAACCCTAGTATTGAGAGACCATCGTGAAAGTGCCTGAGTGACTAAGTGTGACTAAGAGTGTCATCCAAAAGCTTTATTCCTCTGGCTTATCACCAAAACAGTTATTAACATTGGGCTTCAGCAAAGCAAAGAATGTAATTAGACAGCACCTATATGACATTGAACGACAGAATAATTTGCCCTCCATAAAGTAATTTAGTCCATGGTATGATTATTTTTCACCCAGTCTTCTTGACACATTGGCACCATACTTGCAAAAGTTAACAGTTCTAAGATACAGATGTGCTTTCACTTATGCAAGACTGAACATACTGCCTTCAGCTGTACTTGAGGGTCGATTTCAAAAAATTCTGCTAGAAAACCATTTATGTCCATGTGGAGATGACAGTATTGAATCAGTAGCTCATGTACTGCTAGATTGTGCTCTTTATAAAGATTTGAGGAGTGAGGTTATTACCCCTCTACTACTATCTATACCAGGCCGCTCAACCATCGCTACTGTGTCATTTTTTTTTTGGCAAATAAAGATAACCAGGCAACAGCAAAAACTGCTAATTTTTAAGCAGCGGCAGGTAGAATAAGATCTATTTAACTTTCTAACAATGCTCAGCTTTTTTTTTTAAATAAAAAGAAAGCCTATTGGTTCACATGTTTTATCTGTGGCTAAAGGATCATGTATCAATTCTGTCATTTGCATTGATATAAACCTCCACAACATATTCTGTATAGCTCTGTTCCCCAGGGGAGTGGGTGGCGTTGTGATCTAAACCACTGAGTCTCTTGGGCTTGCTGATCAGAAGGTTAGCGATTCAAATCCGTGTGACGGGGTGAGCTCCTGTTGCTCTCTCCCAGCTTCTGCCAACCTAGCAGTTCGAAAGCACACCAGTGCAAGTAGATAAATAGGAAGCGCTGTGGCGAGAAGGTAAATGGCATTTCCGTGTGCTCTGGTTTTCGTCACAGTGTTCTGTTGTGCCAGAAGTGGTTTAGTCATACTGGTCACATGACCCAGAAAGCTGTCTGTTGGCAAACACCGGCTCCGTCGGCCTGAAGTGAGATGAGCACTGCAACCCCATAGTCACCTTTGACTGGACTTAACCATCCAGGGGTCCTTTACCTTTACCTACCTCCAGTATATTTTATCTTATTGCTATGGCAAGTGGCTAATGCAAATAAAGTTTCTATCTGTCTATCATCTGTCTATATCTATCTATCTATCTATCTATATCTATCTATCTATCTATCTATCTAATTCTGAGCTAAATGGACTAGTACAAGGGCTTTCAGTGTGGTTGCCCCTGTTCTGTGGAACAGCATTCCTGTCAAGATATATTTTTTTCTTCTGAATACCTTTCCCACAGCTGGGTGAAGAATTCTCTGCCATGGGTGTCCATTTCGTTTTTAAATTTATCTTCTGTTATATATTTGTGCTGCCATATTGCTATGAAAGTTGATAGCAATATTAATGCTTCCTGTGCTCCTAACTTCTGCTTTTTCTTCTTCATTAAATTTATATACACCCCTTCGTCAGAAAACCGCAGGGTAGTTTACAAAATGCAACCCGTGTCACTATGTGTTTTATCTGTGCAACATACAAATTAAAACAATTATATGAATGCAACTCTAATACCAAACATTATATAACAAAACACAGATTCTCATTAACAGCAGCAGCATAAAAAATAAGGAGAGGAGAAAATCAGCAGCAAAAAAGCAGCAGTTCCCAGTCGCTTGTCACAGGACCACAAGCAAAGAGAAATAGGAGAGGAGCCCTTTAGCCCAAGCAGTTCTCAAATTAATAAAATACCTACGGAGTGGGAGGTTCAGGAGACAGATAAACTCTGCTGCCAGCTGCCAGGTGTTGCCCTCCCCCCCTGCTCCTGTCTGCATCAGCCTTTGTGTTTGAATGCTGTGGGCTTCGAAGCGCCAGTGATTCTTTATGATGAATTCCATGATACTCTCTTGCTCAGAAGTCTTGCTTAAGACTCGTGTTTAGTCCCATCATCTTTCCCTTCTCCCTTCTTTTTGCACTGCCTCCTTGTCTCCATCCAAAATACTTTATTGATACAGATGGTTTGGACAAACTGGAAAAGAAGGAAGTCTCTGAGTTCATCTTAAAATACAGTGGTGCCCCGCAAGACGAATGCCTCGCAAGACGAAAAACTCGCTAGACGAAAGGGTTTTCCGTTTTTTGAGTCACTTCACAAGACGAATTTCCCTATGGGCTTGCTTCGCAAGACGAAACGTCTTGCGAGTTCTTGAGAGTTTGTTTCCTTTTTCTTAAAGCCGCTAAGCCGCTAAGCCGTTAATAGCCGCTAAGCCGCTAATAGCCGTGCTTTGCAAGACGAAAAAAACGCAAGACGAAGAGACTCACGGAACGGATTAATTTCGTCTTGCGAGGCACCACTGTACTGACTGAAAAGCTTACTTTCGAAACTGCAAAGTTTGCAGAGCAGTTGTCCTTGGTACATTTTCATCTGGGGGCAGTTTTATTTATTTTTTATTTATTGAATTTACATCCTCCCCGCTCAAGGAGCCCAGGGTGACAAACAGATCTATAATTTAAAAACAAAAACGAAGCAAAAACATTCTAAAACAGTTTAAAACATTCTTAAAGCAACTACAATTTTAAACTTCTAAAAGCAGTTATATTTTAAAAAACATTCTATAAGCGATTTTCGGCCTGAAAAGCGAGATGAGCGCCACACCCCATAGTCGCCTTTGACTGGACTTAACCATCCAGGGGTCCTTTACCTTTTCCTTTACCCTACCATGGATAAATAATCTGAACTTTGGCCTTTTCACTCTAGGCATCAGCATCCTAATTGCAGTGCCTGAGCCTTGGTTAAGGATCTTCCTGATCAGCCCTCAAAATATTTAACAGTAACTGAAATGTTGAGCAAGGAAATGCATTTTCATTTCTACTTGATTTCTAAGCAAGCAGAAGCAGCAGCCTACACCTCCGATACTCCCTAGGGTTGTCAGAGGGTGGGATTGTTTTGGAATGTGGACATCAGCACATCAAAGCTGAGTAAACATTAAGATGATGCTCTACTTCCTCTGCTTTGGCTAATCCCATAATTGAAGGGGCCACTGTGTCATGCCAGATCTGTGGTGTTTATTAACTTGCTCTTGGGCCTGGAGAGGGAATAGGAAGGATTGTTTTAATGGGATAATGAGTGTCCTGCTGTACAAAGAGCAGATGTCAAAATGAATGAGGGCTTTTCCTGCTTATCTTGCTTTCACTCTGCCCTGGTCCTCTGTTATGACTTGGCAGGGGGGCAGTTTGATGAGGATAAGCACATATATACATATGCTGACTTTCTTTAAAATACGGAGGAAAGGATTCAGGCAGGGCCTTCCAAGCATGAGGATAATAGCTCTTTCTTGTCAAAGAATTGATCACCACCTTGGTCCAACCAGCTTCATCTCCTTGTTGGATTTTGTAAACCAAGTGCATGAATCTAACAAAGCCATTTGTCCAAATCTTCATGTTGTGCTATCTGAAACTTTACCATTATTGTTATTATTTGGGTTGGTGTTTTTTTTTAAAAAAATAGATTTCTTACCTGCCATTCACCATGAAGTTCTGGGGCAGTTTACTACAATTTTAAAAATACAATGGGTTGTTAGTCCTACTCAGAGTAGATCTATTGAAATTGATGGACATGAATACCAGGTTCAGTGGCTGGTTGGTTTTCAGCTAAGGTTTACTCTGAGTAGACCCATTAATGATCCTAACTTAGCCATTTTCAGTGGTACCTTGGGTTACAGACACTTCAGGTTACAGACTCTGCTAACCCAGAAATAGTACCTTGGGATAAGAACTTTGCTTCAGGATGAGAAAAGAAATCTTGTGATGGCTGCGGGAGGCCCCATTAGCTAAAGAGGTACCTCAGGTTATGAACAGTTTCAGGTTAAGAACAGACCTCCAGAACGAATTAAGTTCTTAACCCGAGGTACCACTGTTCAACTTAGTTGCATACTGTTATAAACACTTAAAACAGATTACAGTCAAGCTGTGGTCCTAAAAATATTGTTATGAGTTTGTGAGTGCCAGATACCTATAATTCCTGGACCCAGTAAGTGTTAGAGTTTAACCAATGCTTGGAGTGTTAAACTAGGTGTCGAACACTGAACCCTTGGATTCAGCAGTTTCCTGATGAGGTAATTGCCTGGGAGAGAAGCCATTCAGTAAACAGAGGAAAGGTCAGACGGCAAATGCATGGGGCCCCGCACTCAATTCACAACTCCTAGTCAGTGAGGAGAAGAAGGCAGCGTTTGAATTAGAGTTTTGAAGGTGTAATCTAGGAGGGGGGGGGAGTTGCAGGCGGGTAAAGGCAGCAAGCTGAAGAGAGGGTCAGAGCACGATGGTTGCTTTTTAAATGAATCCTGCCATGGGATAAACAAGACCCCTGTGGACTGTTAATGCTGTGATCTCCTCCATCGTAGGCTCAGGTTGTATATATGTGTAAATAAACCATATGTCATAAAGACACCACAGTCTCTGCTGTGCCTCATTTCCAAAAGGAAACACAGACTCTGGGTAAGTGCATGGAACCCCTGGAATCTTGCACCGCTCAGAGATTGAGGGGCATGCAACAATACTTATCTTGGCTATCAAAGGTCAGGGGGAATTATGTATTCAGCATTCAGCAATACTAGACTGTTCAGTATTCTGGAGGCCTAAACAGACTGACCTGCCACAATTCTAGAATCTAAGTTATGGAAGACAGAAGCAAATTTACCCTGAATTCTGACACCACACTAGGTCCTTGGTCCTTCTGTGCATTTCATATGTTAAAAGAAAGTACTTCTTCACACAGTACATAGTTAAACTATGGAATTTGTTCCCACAAGAGATAATAATGACCACAAAGCTGGATGGCTTTAAAAGAGGATTAGACAAAATTCATGGATGAGAGGGTTATTAATGGCCACTGGCCATGTTGGCTGTGTTCTGCCTCCACTCTTGGAGTGGAGTATGGCTGAATACCAGTTGCTTGAAACTGCAGGAAGGGATATTGCTTTTGGGTTCAAGTCCTGTTTTTGGAATTCCCATAGGCATATTTTTGACCACTGTGAGGACAGGATGGACCTGGACTAGATGAACTCTCACCTGATGCAGAAGGACCGCTCTTATATCCTAAATGTCACGGTTTATGGTGATGGATCTGTGGTATTGGGCACACCACATCCAAAGCATTTCCTTGCAGGCATGAGTTTGGTCATTGGGCACATTTACTGTAATAGAATTTTTAAAATCACTGGTAGAAACGTTTGTGCCTAGTTTTTAGCCCTGCAAAGGAATCTTCATCGTCTACGTAGTTTAGAATTGGTAAAAGCTTTATTTGTTTCCAGTGTGGTTTTCATTAACTATAGTGACAAAGACAATTGTTGCTAAGGACACCAGTTTCCTTTCATGGAAGTGAAATCATAATACAAACCAGAATTTGGCATCCTGTTGTCTAACCAAAGTTGGGACAAACTGATCTGTGTCAGCAGATGTTAACCCCTTGTTCTTGCTGAGGTTGAATTCTGAGAAGAGGTTTCAATTTATGGATCCAAAGGGCACTTCTCTGAAATTCCAGAGCATAGAGCGAGTTAACACAGAAACCTATAGGTGAGCTTAAATGTGGTCAGAAGCTTTTGGGTGACTGTTGCAGCTTTTAACTCTGATAGCTAAAAAGTAACCATACAGAGCCCCTGACTGCCCATTTCTCCTAACCATCTACACTTTCAGCTGCAGATTTGGTCTACAGCTATTTGCTCCGGTTGGTGGCTGGACTCCTTCCTTTATTCCCGACGAGCTGGGTGACTGAGCAGCCTCGCACCTAGATTTTTCTGTAACAAGATAGCAGCCTCCTGAAATAGCAGAGGGGAATCAAGGAAGTTGCAGTGAAATTGACTATCCTGTGACTTCCTTGTTCTTATCTGCTGCTACAAAAACCAGATACTGCCATAGGACAGGTGAATAAGTGGTCAGCTGCACCAAGAGAAGACTGAAATTGAGCTCTGTATGATTAATAATTGCAACTGATAGCTGCGACAGTCGACTCAGAGATTCTTTCGCAAAATACAGTGTGAACTGGCCCATGGAGTTCTTTGAGGTTCTTGGAAGGGGAAGCTTATCTGTGACTATACTGGTCTAGTTAAAGTTATTGCTTCTTTACCTATTTTGCGTCTTTCACCCCACCCCCAAAGAATTAGAGTTTTCCTTGACAAATTAAAAGTAGCAGTTAATTTTTCATTAATTAACTTGCTAACAGCGCTGATTACACAATTCTTGGCTGTCAACAGGAGCTCCTGCAAATAATCATTAAAGGATTAATGGAGGGGGAACAGCAGGGGTCAGCAACCTTTATCAGCCGTAGGCCCCTCAGACCATGTGATGGGCCGGACTATATATTTTTTCCGGTGGGGGGGAGGGGGAATGAACAAATTCCTATGCCCCACAAATAATCCAGAGATGCATTTTAAATAAAAGCACACATTCTACTCATGTAAAAACACCAGGCAGACCCCACAAATAACCCAGAGATGCATTTTAAATAAAAGGACACATTCTATTCATGGAAAAACACGCTGATTCCTGGACCGTCCGCGGGCCGGATTGAGAAGGCGATTGGGCCACATCCGGCCCATGGGCCTTAGGTTGCCTACCTCTGGGGAACAGCATTAGCCTTTACATCCACCAGCATTTGATGTATCACCTCTGCAATTAGGCAATGTCCTCATGGGCTGGCTGTGTTGCTTTGCGAAATTGTAAAGGGCTCCTTGCAGTGCTAAGCAGAGTCCTTTTTAGCTGGCAGTAGAGTCAGCAGCTGCAAAATGTTTACATGTAACAACTGGGATAAACCCATTTTTTAATAGTTGCGTGCAGTTTTTCTGTTCAAGTCTAGATAGCATCATATGTTCAAACTCAAACTCAGAAGTTACATGCTGCAATTACGCAATTTCCCTCAGGGAGTAATTTTTAAAGGAACCCTGCCAATACTTGAAAATATAGCGCTGATGTTGCTTTGGCTGGGCATCTGATGCTCCTGTGTCGGGGTTGTTTTTAACATTAAATCATGCTGGTTTTTGGAAATGAACGAATTGGCTTAGGTATCATCTGTAAGACAAGAACTGTATCAAGTAAGACCCTCTCCCCCGCTCCACACCCCCAGCCCCAGCTTAAACTAAATTGCAATAGTTGGTGCGGTTACATAGACTGGATATCATACAGTAAACCTTGCACAACAGTGGCTGAATTTGGAATTGATCAAACACCAAAGGAACACCAACTTTGGCTTCTCCCGCTGATTCACTTCCACATAAGCTGATTTAAAATGTGGTCTCTGGTGTGTGGTTTTTTCCCCAAAAAAAGATTTCCCAACCAAGCCTGTAGAGACACACACACCACAATTGTTCAGCCCAAATATATGAATTGATTAATTGGAGCCATTTATTCAACTCCATATAAGCATAACTTTAAAAGGCATAAGACCTTTAAAAGCCATCCTCAGCTTGAAAAACCCACAGGTCTCCAAACTGTGAAACATGGGACTCTTAAGAGGCAAGCTAGACATAATGTTAATATTCTCTCTCCCTCCCTCCCTCCCTCCCTCCCTCTCTCTCTCTCTCTCTCTCTCTCTCTCTCTCTCTCTTTAAATAGCACCAGGTCCCAGCTGGTATCTTAAAAACTGAAAATTAATGTTGTCAAGTATTTCTGTAGATAATTGCCTTGTAAACCTAGTTGTGGCCTGAGAGCCCATCCCATTTGTGTAAGAGTACAGTGGTACCTCAGGTTAAAAACTTAATTCGTTCTGGAGGTCCGTTCTTAACCTGAAACTGTTCTTAACCTGAGGTACCACTTTAGCTAATGGAGCCTGCCGCTGCGCCGCCGCCACACAATTTATTTTCTCATCCTGAAGCAAAGTTCTTAACCCGAGGTACTATTTCTGGGTTAGCAGAGTCTGTAACCTGAAGCGTCTGTAACCCAAGGTACCACTGTACCTACAAGTGTGACTTGCAGTTTTTAAAAGTTGCAGGAAAACTTTTTCTGTCTTCTGGTCTCCCTTCTCCAGGTTCTGCTGAGATGGGTAAAGTACAGGTAATCATTATCCAATCATGGGTCTGTCTTTTTTCTGAATTGAGTGGCCACTAAAGTATTCTCCACCTTATTCTCTGAGGATCTTACCAGAGATTTGTGCTAGATGTTTCCCCACTACTATACCAGAGGAATCCTAGACCTGCAGAGTTGAGAAGGGCCACGAGGGTCAAGGAAGAGAATAAAGCCTATGTGTTGGTAGTGTTGCTCAGGCAAAGCACTTTTGGTCTTGGACAGCCCTTCTGCATTGCTGGATACTTTCTTATTGAACAAGTAGTTTAACTGACCTGCATGACTGTGCACACACTTGTGTACAGTCCTTACTTCTCCACTTTGTGTGTGAGACATTTTGCCCCAGGGGAGTAATTTTAAAATGGCATGTGTTAAGTTGTGGGCGAACATATCAGACGACACAGCGATTCTTCCAAAGCAGCTCTTTATTTGTAAGCTGGAACAGAACTGAACTGAGGAGCTCAGCCTGCTTATATAGAGCTCCAGAACAACGTAACTGTTGCAACTTTCTAAAACTATCCAATCACTGAACGTCACTTTCGATTCTTCATTTGCATACAAACTATCCAATTACTGAACGTCACTTTCGATCCTTCATTTACATAATTATCTACAGTATCCCCCTGCTGGCCCAGGGTGAGAACTTCAGTACATAACACCCCTCCCCACCGAGATAAGGCGTTAGTTACAATCGTAATGGTTTCCTTATATACAGCACTACACGTAATGGTTCAATTAGGCACAAAAGCATATCGGTTACATTTCACATACTTAGACCAACAGTGATACATGTCCAACAACATAGTCCTTTAAATAGGTTGGGCGCTTGGAAACTCTGCCAGACCGCCGGGGACTGGTAGCCAAGTCTGGGGGGCCACCCAATTCTTCCTGAGGCTGTGGTGCGACCCTAGATGGCGTTGAAGCCAAGTCCCCTGGATCCGCTGCTGTGGGTGGAACCTCCGCAAGTGGGTTTGGCGGAATGTCAGGCACGGCAGTGGTCTGAGTCTGTGGTAAGTCTGGCAGACCCTCTGAAGCGGATTGGTTCAGCTCCACGCCAGCAGTTTGCGAGAGAGGTTTAGGTGGAGCCTCACCATCTGTAAGTGTCTGTTCCAGAGCCACAAGCGCAGTTGGGGGCACCACGGTAGTGTCCAAGTCCCCAACCCTGCGCCTAAACTGGTCTATGTGCCGGTGCCACAAGCGTCCGTCTTCGAGTGCCACCTGGTACGAGCGAGGTCCAGTGACTCCCACTACTGTGGCTGGCACCCAAGGAATGTCCCCCACAAAGTTCCGGGCAAAGACCTGGTTTCCTGGAACAAATGACCGTGGCGCATTGGCACAGCCTGGTGGTTCGGCCACGGCAAAGTCTGGGTGCAGCCGGTCAAGCGGGGATCTGAGGCGGCGGCCCATAAGCAGTTCGGCAGGACTCTGCCCTGTGGCCGCATGAGGGGTGATGTGTTGTACGAACAAGTATTCGGCGACCCGCTCTTGCCAGTCTCCCCGGTCCAGGCGCGCCAGTGCCTCTTTTCCCGAGTGCACCATTCTCTCTGCTTGCCCGTTGCTGGATGGATGAAATGGTGCCATTAGGGCATGGCGGATGCCCAGTCCCAAAAGATACCGCTCAAAAGTGCCTGACGTGAACTGTGGTCCGTTGTCGGAGACAAGGACATCAGGACACCCATGCGTCGCAAAGAGGCCTCGCAGCACCCGGATGACGGCCTCGGTAGTGGTGGAGGGCATCAGGGCCACCTCCAGCCATTTGGAATAGGCGTCCACCACTACCATAAAGGTCTGGCCGTGAAAGGGGCCGGCCAGATCGATGTGCACCTTCGACCAGGGTGTCTTGGGCATCTCCCAGGTGTGTCCCTTAGCTGCCGGTGGCGCCGGCCTCGATTCTTGGCACGCTTGACAGGCAGAAACCCAAGCAGTGATGGCATCCTTACTCCTCTCTCCCTGGGGTGAAAGGGTGAAATACTGGTTTTTGTCTGCATCTCAGAGAACAGCCTCTGAACTGAAAGGAAGCTGCCCAGCTAAAACACTTCTTATCACCTGCTGACACACAAGAGGAATTATTTGAACATATTGCCCCCTCCCCCAAGTCTTAAGAAAATCTTTTCCAAGGACTTAGGGCTAATAGGGACATATTTCTAAAAGACTTAATGGTAAAAATGGACCCATGGTCAGTTGTTTCATAGTATTATTATTATTCATGCACCCAGTATATTTAACTTTTATTATTCATTGTCCTATTTGTGTTATTGTCCATTGTCTCCTTATTATATACAGTATATTTTTTAACATTGCAAATATATTTTAATATTTATGGGTCTTTTTGCTGATTGTGTTCTTCCATATAGGAGCCCTGATGTTCAGTTTTGTCCTCTGGATGCTGTAACAAACACCTCATCATGTAATTAATTAACTATACCAGATACCCATATAAGCCTATAATTCTCATGTAAGCCTGAATTTCAGCTTTCCTTGTACACCACCCCCTTAATTGCTGGCAATTTTCACTTATTTTCTTTTAGCACATAAGAGTATGATGGCCAAGCTTTTCCCACCAAAGGTTTCAAAAACTGCAAAACAGCAGAACATGATGGAAAGTTGCCACATAGAGGCCCCTGCATTGTACTTGGCTTGTTAATTAAGTTTTAGTTTATTGGCAAAAGGTAGAAGATTTTCTACTCAACTGCATCCTCCATAAAAGGGTAAACTATCTGCCCCCTTTTTAACATGCCAGTTAAGAAGGGCTTAAAATTGGTTCTTTACTGAGAACATGTCCAAAAGACTCTGAAGCTGAATTGTGCTAAAACAAGGGGTGTTGCTATGCTGTGTGTCGGCTTATTTCAATCTGATAGGATATGGCTCTCATTATAGAAGGGATTTGATTTGGCACCAAGCATGCTGGCATGTGTTAAGCACGTTGTGTAGCTGGGCTCACACCATAGGTGAAAAGCCCTTTGGGGCTACTCTAAAATTCTGTGTCTGCTTTCCCCCCAAGATACTGCTCCAAAAAAGAATAAGGATGATCAGAGAATCTACAGAGTTGTAGAGTTGGAAGGGACACAATAGCACAACCCCCTATAATGCAGGAAGCACAACTAAATAATCCACTCTAAGAACTTCCACTGAAGGAGAGTCCACTGTTTTCTCAGGCAGTCCATTCTACTGTTGGACAGCTCTTACTGTCAGCAGTGGCAGAGGAAGGGGTGTGTGGTAGGGGCGGTCCGCCCTGTGTATCACCACGGGGGGGGGGTGACAAAATGCCGGGCGGCACTCACCGCGGGGCCTGCAGCGCACCCGAGACACATGACTCTCCTGGGAGAGACACGGTGGCTTCGGTGCGCGCAGACTCCACGCTGCCCAAACAGTCCGCCTGCTGCCTCCCCCCCAGCCGTAGGGCGGCTGAGTAGGAGGAGGCAGGCAGACTCCCGAAGCCCCGTGGCGCAGCTTCCTCCACTGCTGACTGTCAGAAAGTTATTCTTAATGTTAAGTCTTGTAATTTGAACCCTACTCTGGAGAAGCAGAAAACAAGCTTGCTCTATTTTCTATGTGACATGCAATAAGAACGTATAATGTAGACTAATTTCACAGCATGAACCCAAATATACAGTTACTCCATTTTGTATGAACAGTCATGAGCCTTTGAAAGTTGTCACTGGTAAGGGGGTGAATATTATTCTATTATTATTAATAAAAATTTATAAGATCCATAAGTTCATAAGATAAATTCTATGTTATTATGTTATATTATGTTATATATTATATATTATGTTATATTGCATTAAACAATAACAACCTTATAAACAAACTGGATGAGAATGGCCCCTGTAAAGTGCAGCTGGATCCATTGTCTCACACTATTAAAGGCAACTGAACCCCAGGCCACCTCTGTGTGGGAGAAACATTTATTGCAAGTAAATAGATCTCTTGTCTCTTAGCTGGGGGTGGGGAAACTAAGCTTGAAATAATTAAAGCTGCTATTGAAGGATTGTGGGCTTTAGTTCCCCCCTTTACAATTAAATAAGGTCCTAATTAAAGTAAAAAAACAAAACAAAAAACTTTAGATGGGTGCATGTTTTGTTCATACATGCCTGAAGTGTTTACCTAGCTTTCTGAATGTTGTGCTTTCAGCAAAAGGTCACCTATGAAACCTTTTGGAAGCAGGTACCCAGAGAGGTAATGAAAGCAGAGTGAATAAAGGATACTTCCTTTATGAAAATTGGAGTGGAAGTGACTATTTCTATCATATACTGGATGACTATGTGAATATAAGTTTATTGATAGCTATGACAGAGCCAATAACAAAATTCAGACAGCTGATGCTCTTCTGAACACCAGATGCTAGGTATTATCAGCAGGTGATAGAGGTGGGCATGAGGGTAGATTGCTCTAGTGTGCCCTGTCTGTGGACTTCCATGAGAAATTTGATTTGACCACTTTTGGCCAACAGAATACTAGGCTTAAGTTGTCAATTATATGAACAGTCTATGTCAACTGCAGGCCTATGTTCCATTTGATTATGAGCCTACATGTCGGAACAGGCTTTTGGGCTGGCTGTGCAAAATATTTACACATATCCTACCCTGCAGCAATTGCAGCCTCTGAGCATGATGTGGTGCTGGTTATGCAGCAACTTGGGCTTGCCAATCAGAAGGTCGGTGTTTCGAATCCCTGCGATGGAGTGAGCTCCTATTGCTTTGTCCCAGCTCCTACCACTCTTCAAAAATATTTGCACTGGCGTTCAAAAGCACACCAGTGCAAGTAGATAAATAGGTACCACTGTGGCGGGAAGGTAAACGACATTTCCATGCGCTCTGGCTTCTGTCATGGTGTTCCATTGTGCCAGAAGTGGTTTAGTCATGCTGGCCACATGACCCGGAAAGCTGTCTGTGGACAAACGCCAGTTCCCTTGGTCTGAAAGCGAGATGAGCGCCGCAACCCCATAGTCATCTTTGACTGGACTTCGCCATCCAGGGGTCTTTTACCTTTTATGCAGCATCTAGTAATCAAAGTTAGATTTTTAATTTTAATTTTTAAAAAGCATAATCAATATTACAAAACATAAGAGTACAGTTGTATTTTCCAGATGAATAGAGAGTCAATAATGTCACAGAGACTAGATTATGACACATAAAGGAAATCTCACCAAATGGCATCTTCCTTACCCTTAGAAATGTGTAATTTGTGAGTTACTTTCACTGCAGTAGCCAGTCTACATTTTCTTGAACCACAATGGGAGTTTAAGTTATGTACTGGACCAAATAAGTTATCACTGCAGCCAACATCCAAATAAGAAGTTCCTTAAATCAGAAAGTTGCTGTTTGATCATTCCACAGATTCAAAAGGGCAAGTTGTGGGGAGGCCTGAATGGAAAATTTAATTTTTAAAAATATTTCTTTAAAAAAGTCTGTCCAAAATTTAGATGCCAGAGGGCATTCCCATTGGAAGTGGGAAATGTTCCCCTGCTACTGCAACCACAACAACCTTTGGGATATTTGAAATCATATCAGAAACGGCACAGAAGTACAGTGCCACCTGTGCAGATTTTTTAAGTAATATCCCCTTACATAAGTTGAGGTTGATTTACAGATTGTAGGTGTCCATATTGCATTCCACTTAGGGTCATCTAAGCGGAGGTCCTTCACGCAGGTAACTTTAAAGCCTTCTAATGAGCCTTTAGAGATATCAAGAAGTTCCTTATAAATGATAGACCTGGGATAGCTCAGTTAGTAGATCATGAGACTTAATAATTGTGGGTTCAAACCCCATGTTGGGGGTTGTACTTAGATGACCCTTGTGGTCCCTTCCAACGATTATATGAATTTATAACAGATACCAGTTCTCTGCCTAGATGACCCAGATTTAATAAATCCTTGAAATTTAATGAGAGGTCTAGTCTCTTTTGACTCAAGGGCAGGATCAGCCTGTAACTATTGTCACTTATAGATAAATAGCCAATTAAGCCCAGAATTTCCTACAACTAGCCTGACTTGCTATGTTCTGTAACTTTGATTATTTCGTTTTGTTTCGTTTGTAATTTTGATTTTGCATAAAAACAAAAACAAAGTTAGACTACATCTCAACATTTGGCTTCCATTCCTAGCTATCATAGACCTATGTATCAACAGTTTTTATCCATCTTCATGAACTTGATTTTAAAAGAAAAAGGCACTTTACAGTGTCACGTGGCAATAAATGTTAAAGGCTATTGATACTTGCACCAAGAAAGTACCGTATTTTTTGCACCATAACACTCACTTTTTTTCCTCCTAGAAAGTAAGGGGAAATGTCTGTGCGTGTTATGGAGGAAATGCCTACGGATGGCATGCCTACGGATTTTCCTCCTCTAAAAACTACGTGCGTGTTATGGTCGGGTGCGTGTTATAGAGCGAAAAATACGGTACTTCCTTTTCGTTTCCCTTGAACCTGCTTCCATTCAGATTCATTAAATCCCAAGTCCTAGCATCCTCAAAGCAGGGGCAGATACCCTGTGACCCTCCCGATGTTGAACTTCCATCAGCCTCATCCTCACTGCCAACAGTCAGGGATGATGGCAGCTATAGTCCAGCAATATCTGGAGGGCTACAGTTTAGCCACCTGTCTTAAAATAACTTCTCTCTGCTTACTGTTTTGATGATTGTTCACGATTTTATATACCTCTGTCATACCCCTCCTTTCCATCCTGGTGCACCTCCTCCTTGGAGCAATCTGTGAGCAAATTGCTCAGTATTATTCCTTAATGACTCATAATTTTATTTCTTATGACAAGCTGCTTCAACGTGTTTGTGAAAGGCATGAGCTGCTTTTGCTGGCACTGATGGAACCCTTCATTATCTTTTACAGGAATTGCATACCTTGGAGGCATCTGCAGTGCGAAGAGGAAGTGTGTTCTTGCAGAAGACAATGGGCTGAACCTGGCATTTACCATTGCTCATGAATTGGGACACAAGTAAGAGGTCACCATTATATTTGCAGCAGTGTCTGAGGGTGTTGTGACTAGGGTTGTCCATACAGGTTATGGATTGCTGCTGCTGTTGCAGCAGCAGCTAGTATTCCTAGTGAAATTTCATATTTGTTGTGACTGGATGGTAGTGAGTATTTCTTAAGCAAAGCGTAAGTGAACTTCCAAAGAAAACCAAATATTTCAGTGAAACTAAATTAGTTCACCATTTCCCAAGGCGGTCTCTGGATTTTACCAATTTGATATTCGAGGTCATTTTGAAAGTTCCACCCTTTAGATGAATTGCTTTAAGGAATTCTAAGAAAAGGCAAGAGAGTTTCTGTAAGACCAGCAGAAGAACAGCAACATTTCTTAAGCATGCTTTTTGTACATTGCTAATGTACACTCTGACAATCGATAGAACATTTATTATAGATGAAGTCTATATTTACACAAAGGCAGCATTGACTGCCCCTACAAACTTCAATCATTCCTCTACTGTCCAAAAATCTTCTGGATCCGGCAAATAATAGCAAATCAAAAATGCATTTTTAAAAATCCAAATGTGAATAATTGTTGAAATGCAGAAACCTAGAATGTTGAGTAGCATATAGGTCTAACTAAAATTGCTGGTATAAATTAGCTATTTGTTTTGAAGATTTGCATTTAATAATTTTAAAAAATTAAACAATGCAAATACAAACTTATGATTAAGCTGTGTCTTAGTCATATTGGTCATTGTGATACAGTTGATGGCTGTCTGTCCTTTGCAGTATTCAAAGTTGGCAGTGCTGCCTGAAGCCTGATAGACCATGGTTATAGAGAATGTATTGCTGTTGCACTGTATCCTACAAATATCCCATAAGCATAGGTTTGTTCAGGCTCGGGGCACACAATTATCTATCTCTATCTATCTATCTATCTATCTATCTATCTATCTATCATCTATCTATCTATCTATCTATCTATCATCTATCATTTGATATAGCTTGTATTGATCCATTAAAAAAAAGCAACTCACATTGGTTTTCCACTGATAAAAATGACTATGTATGTTGAGCTTAAGGATAAAGAATTTCAGTAGTTATACATCAGTGGAGTAGATGCTTTTAGGTAAAGGACCCCTGGACAGTTGAGTCCAGTCAAAGGCGACTATGGGGTTGCGGCGTTCATCTCACTTTTAGGCCAAGGGAGCTGGTGTTTGTCCACAGACAGCTTTCCAGGTCATGTGGCTAGCAGGACTAAACCACTTCTGGTGCAACGGAACACCATGATGGAAACCAGAGCACACAGAAACGCTGTTTACCTTCCCGCCACAGCAGTACCTATTTATCTACTTGCACCAGAGTGCTTTCGAACTGCTAGGTTGGCAGGAGCTGGGACAGAGCAACTGGAGCTCACCCCGTTGTGTGGATTCGAACCGCCAACCTTCTGATCTGCAAGCCCAAGAGGCTCAGTGGTTTAGACCACAGCGCCACCAATCTTCCTGGGCTACGAGTGATTGCCAAAGAAAAAGAAGGTGCTTTTAAGGAGAATATTTATTTTATATACTTTGCAAGGATTATTGCAACACAGAATGTCAAAGCAGATGCAATATTATTTATGAAACCATCAGTGCACATGCCCCAGGAGACTGCAAACTATTTTTTGTTGTCTTCAGGGATGACCGCCAAGGAAACAGAAATACAGTCATACCTCGAGCTGAATGTTTTTTGGGTTTCGCCGCTCGCGCATGCGCAGACGCTCAAAATGACGTCACGAGCATGCGGGGAAACGGCAAAACACAACCCGCGCACACGCAGATGTGCCGTCGCAGTTCAGGATGCGAACGGGGCTCTGGAACGGATCCCATTCGCATCCCGAGGTACCACTGTAGTTGCCGATTGGGCAACTACAGAAGCTTGTGCTAATGCAGAAGCTGTAAGCTCAGATTTCTCCTTGTTGTGAGCAGGCTTATTTGATGGTGGGAAATGGTTTTGGAAAATGTTCGTCAGATACGTTTCCCTTACCATGGCCTTTGACACCTGAAATGTGTGTTTTCAGGGGCCCCTCTATTCCTGTGATTGTAATCTCTTTAAACTCTTTTTAATTTTGTATCTGGGACCTGCTGGAGATGCGTGGGTAAATAACAATGATGGTGGTGATGATTATGATTATGATGATGCAGCAGACGGCATCAGATACCTAGCCCATCCCTACCAGTGACTGGTGGTGAGCTAGAGGTACCACCTTTTCTGGAGCATTGAGAGGGCCTGTGCATGATGCTGCACAACATTCTGGGGGTGGGGCTCTGAACATTGAGTCTGGCACCCTTTTGGTGAGCAAAGGAATGAAGAGCAACTACATGGAATCTAATTGCATGTATGTTTACCCAGAAGCAAGCCCTTTTGGGATCAAAGGGGCTTATCCCTGAGAAAGCACGCACAGAATCACACCCTTGGTTAGGAATACAGACTGAGGTGTTAAGCTATGGGTGCTGAACCTTTGGCCCTCCGGGTGTTGCTGAACTACAACTCCCAGCAGCCCCAGCAAGCATGGTCAATGGCCGGGGATAATGGGAGTTATAGTTAAGCAATATCTGGAGGACCAAAGGTTCCCCCACATCTGTGCTAAACCAACGGCTTAAAGGAAGAGATGGATTTTGAGGTTGGAAATTCCTCTTCTATCTGTTAGCAGAACAACTAGACTAAAGTTGATGAAGTCCAGGGAAAAGAAACTTTCCTGATAACAAACTGAACAAGAATAGAGTATAATGAGGAGAAACTTATTTGCAGGCCTAATTGAGAGCAGGGAGACATATTCAACCACACAAACTGAGGTAAACCTCCTTCTCTCTCCTGCCACCTGCCAAATCTCAACCATCTTCTCCCTTCCAAATGACTAGAACCTCCAGACAATCAGAGTCCTCTGTCAGCCAGACCAGTAACAGAATTAACCCCTTAAGTCACACAGCGAATGATTCTTGCATTTGTCCTTCCAACACTGTCCCTTCAGCTACATTTCCCACGAACCTTCTTCAGAAGTCCCAGGAATGACTTTACGAACTTCTGCAAAAGGTCAGAAAAAGAATCAATGATTCTATTTTAAACTCATACACTTGCATACCGCAAAAACTAAAATGAAAAGGGAAGAAGGGGAAAACCCTCAAAAGAAATCATTGGACACAGATCTGCAAACATTTTTACTGTTTGCATGGTCCTGATGATGCATTACCTTTTAATAACAAATATTTGCTTTAAAGTCAATCTTTAAGAAGAAGAAAATCTTTGCTGAGTTTAGAAGCAACATTTCCCCCAAATACATATTTTGAATACTTAAAGGAGTGGGTGAAGTTTGTATGGGGTTCTACATCATGCCTTCATGTAAAAATGAACTCCACTCATAATAATCATAATATATTTGAGGCTTATTGTACCTGATAGTGTTCAGTAACTGTAAAAAAGAAATACGTGGCTTCTCAATTCTTGATGGAGTACTTGGGGCAGGTACAGGAAATATTTCAACTCCTACCAGACTTGACAAGATGAAAACAAATGTCCTGTTCCCCTTCCGTTGACACTGAAAGGCGGCCGAGCCAAACTGGGAATGGTTTCAACAGAAGTGAACGATGGGAAGCCTTGTTTTTATTTGAACCATATGAACCAGGCTGTTATATCAATTCTCAGCCTTAACAACACACTAATCTTTGAGCTGTAGGGTGAGAACACCATTGTTCTGTGTCAAAAAGATTTTGCAGAAACTAGCTCAGTAGTTTTCCAGCTTCTGAAGAATCCACATTTATCATCACCATCATCAATATTATTATTTATTAGCTTTCTTAGACATGGTTTACAAAACAGTCTCAAAACAGGCAGTTTAAAACATACAAAATATAAATAAAAATATAGCAAGGACACACAACCATTAAGCTTACCATACTAAAACCACACCATTCTACAAAAACCTGAAATACCACTCTCATAACTTCAAGTTAGACAGATGCTGGTAAAAAATTAATAATCAATCCATTAGTCTCGGGATCTGGTAGGTACTTGTCAGCTAAGTGTTAGGGTCCTGAGTTGTGTATGGCTTTATAGGTTAAAACCAGCACTTTGAACTGGGCCTAGAAATGAATAATTAGCCAGCGCACTTGGTCCAGAATTGGTCATACGTGGCCAGACTGGCTGGGACCCATTATCAGTCTGGCCACTATATTCTGCACTGCATTCTGCAGTTTGCAAACCATCTTGCAAGGCAGTCCCATGTGTTATTGTAGTAACTTTACCTGGAGGCAGGTATTTTGGCACCTGAGGCAAACCACAAAATGGTGTGCCCCCTCCCCACCAAAGAAGGAGGGGTGAGTGAAGATCTACATCAGCACACCCATTTGAAATCTGTCTCGGAGCCACTTCCTTTGTTACCTTAATGGCCCATGCTTAGAGGGCCATTACCTCACCATGAAGCTAACCTGGCTATTCCAGAAAATGAAACTATGCTGGATCCAGGAATTAGAAGGGGACTCAGGCACACAGACACATCCACATCCTACAACTCATAACAGTATGCTTATATCTGTAGTATGGTTAGGTTCTTCTTTGTACCTGGTGCCTTCATTACATATCTTTAGATGCCAGGCAAAAAAATGTTCCTCTACAATTGGCTTTGGCCAATTAAACAATCTATGGCCTCTTGAACTGTGAGGGTGGGGTATTGTTTTTGTTTGTTACCATGTTATGTGTTTTTTCTGTTTTTATATTGTAAAATGCCCTGTGATCCTTGGATGAAGGGCAGTATAGAAATATAATAAATAAATAAGATAAAAATAAGATAATATATATACCCGGAAATTCCAATGGAGAAACATAATTCAGCACATGTAATATGTCTGATGAAAAGTTAGGTATCCTCCCCCCAAAGTTCCTTGCCAAAAATACCTAATCTTCCATATTTGTAGCTTTCAGCAAAATCTCTTGGTAGAGCTTCCTGGTGTGGGTTAAAAGGGTAAGATGTATTGCTGCTTGACAGGAGGAAAAACAAATGATGTCTGTTCAGATCAAAGTTTCAGTTTTGGCACTCACAAACAACCTCGGCTGTTACGCTGTGGAAAAAGTGAATGAGCTTACTAATTGATGTGTCGGATTCTGAAATCCTCCACTCGTGTTGCTTGGATTTACTGCAAAAACATTGCTACAGACAGCTGCTTTATAAAAAGTTTCAGGCAGAGTTTATTCTAATGAATGAATCCATTAGAGAGTGGATTAGTATATACATGAAACATCTCCTTGTGTATTGAAGCTATAGATTCTCACATTGCTCTCTTTCTTTCTTTCTTTCTTTCTTTCTTTCTTTCTTTCTTTCTTTCTTTCTTTCTTTCTTAAAACCCTGTTCTTAAAAAAAACTCCCCGCCTCCTATGGAAGTTGGATTTTTGGAAGGCCACATATTTATTTATTTCATAAAATGTATACACTACTTGATTGTAAAAAACCTTAAAGCGGTTTACAAAAAGATAGAACAATAAAATTGAGGAAAAAATAACAACCATACAAAAGTTAACATACTAAATTGGATTAAAATTACCTCAGCTTTTAAGCATCTGGGTAGCAGGTTCCAAAAAGGGTACAATGAAGGTGTCTGCTTGATTTCAATAGGCAGGGAGTTCCCAAGTGCAGCTGCTACTACACTAAATGATTCTTACAAATGCAGAACAGGTATTATATGGCACCTGTACCACTGCCATTTCCAGCAATTAAAGCAGTTGAGTGGGCACAGGTGATATTTAGTACCATATGAAAACACTCGTAACCGGCTAGTAAAGTGAAAATCCAGCATCAACATTACTAGTTGTTAAGATAAAGGGGAAGTCCATTGACAATGGTTTTCAGAATGGAGGCAGGCACAGAAACATGTGAGAAAGAACCACATTATTTTGGCCCAATATACTTTATAGTCCACCATTCTTTCAACACTCTTCCACTTGATGCTCCTGAAAAGCAGAGTTTGGAGAAGATACAATCCTCTGCTGTCTTATCCCCACAAACTAGTATATTGCTTCTGTTCATGGTGCTATGGTTAATTGATTTGGAAATCCAGATTTTTTAGTTAAGCAGCACCAGATAATGGTGTTATTTAGATGCATCTGAAAACGGATTTAAACTATTTTCCTTTGTCTAGACAGAATAATGGACAAAGGGCCCCTCCAGACTGTTGTTTTATTGTGGGTGTATTCTGCAAGATGTTATTGACACAGTAATAGCGATTAATGGTGGATTTATTCTGCTTTATTGGTTGCTCTTTGATGCTTCCCCTGTGCTAACATATTTTTGCTGTCCGGAGAGGGCTATAGCGCAACACAAGCAGAACAAAAATAGACCAGAACATTTGTGGCATAAAAAGTTACGGGAATTTGGCAGGATGTAACAGCATATGCACTGTGTGGAAATGAAACAGTGTGACTGCCTAAAAACTTTTGCAGATGCAAATGGTATTGAAAGCGGGACTGTGTATGACCACTCCAATAGCATAATGAGCACAGATCATTGTGAATTTGCAATAAAAAGGAAGGAGCCCATAAACTTTGCAGAATGTTTTATTGGCCAAGAAAGAGAAGGGAAAAACTACATGGTTCCATGCAACTTCTGATGGGTACCCTTCCTGCCCTGAGGCTTGCACACAAATATCTTCATGTAGAGCAGAGGTTGAACCAGGAATGCCATGGTCTAAAGCAGTCTTCTGCAAACCCAAGTCTCCTGTACAAGTCATATCATCCCTAAACATTGACCATGTTTGCTGGGGATAATGAAAGTTGTAGTCCAACAATATCTAGGGACCTAAGGTTGTGGAAAGGACTAAAGTTAGAAACTGTCCCTGCCTGCAGTTTTTTGCTGTCCGATTTTGGATTAGCCACTGTAGGGGCTGTGTGTGTGTGTGCTTGAGCTATCGTTCTCCTCCTGCTGCTTCCTGTTCGCTCTCCCAGCGCCCCTGCGGCTTTAGGATTGATACTCTGTGTGTCTCTCTGTGTGTGAAGGATCGTTCTCCTTCTCTTGCTTCCCGTTCACTCTCCCAGCGCCCCTGCACTCTCCCAGCACCCCTGCGACTTTAGGATTGATACTCTGTGTGTCTCTCTCTGTGTGAGGGATCGTTCTCCTTCTCTTGCTTCCCGTTCACTCCCCCAGCGCCCCTGCGACTTCCAGTGCCCTGCGACTTTAGGGCCGGTTCTCTCTCTCTCTCTCTCTCTCTCTCTCTCTCTCTGTGTGTGTGTGTGTGTGTGTGTGTGTGTTTTGACCTCACTGCGCTTGTTGGGGGAGAGTGTTGGTCGCAATTTTTCTTGATTTGTCTCAGAGTGGTTACTATCGTGGTTTCCTTTGTTTGTCTTAGTGCGTTGCTTTTATTTATCTTTAAGTGTGAGTGTGAGCGTTTCGGCAGCTGCCGAGCCGGAGAGGAGGGAGAGAAGCAGAGCCTGCTTGTTTTAAAGGAGCAAAGCGGGAGAGGAGAGGAGCCTCTCCTGCATTATTAGCAGCATCCTTCTCCACACACCCCATGCGTGCTCCTTGTCCCTTGAGTGCTTTTCCTTCCCTCCCACTTAAAACGTGGTTACAAAGCACGGATCCACATGGATCCTCAGGATTTTTGCACTGGGTCACCCCAAATTCACCATCAGATCACATAGCATGTCCATGGCTACAGCCTGCACCAAAAAACACACACACACACACACTGTTTCATGGGGCCGCAATGGCGCAAAAACGTGGTTACAAAGCATGGATCCACATGGATCCTCAGGATTTTTGCATTGTGCTACCCCAAACTCACAGTCAGATCACATGTCTGTGGCCACAGCATGAACCACAAAAATCATACATCCACTGTTTTGTTTAGAATATTTTTTTCTTGTTTTCCTCCTCTAAAAACTACGTGTGTGTTATGGTCAGGTGTGTGTTATAGAGCAAAAAATATGGTATTTAAGCACCCCAGACTGTGGGTGCACCCTCCCACATACATTTACCAGGAACCATCTCTAAAGTCCTATCCCAATGTTTCTTGGGCAATCACTGCACTCAGATAGGGATGTAAGGAGGTAGTGATTTCTATCCTGCCCTGTGTTTGTTGCAACCAGCACTCTTTCCCACCCACTACAGTCCAGCTTCCACTAAACCCTACATTATTCATCTTGCTATCTGCTATGGCCAAAATAAACATAATTATTTAAATAATGTTTGTGAATTTTTTAAAAAAATATGATAGCAAATGCTGCTTGTTTTTGCTTGCACAATTTCCATTTCTGACCTCAGACAAACATGTGAATTGTGGCAATTTCCATTCCTGTTTCTGCTTCCAACAGAATTTTCTGACATTCCTACATGGACCGTCCTCATCAGGCATAGAATCAGGGAACAGAGACACGCAACATCTGTCCCTGCAGTTGCCAGCAACGTGAAGCCTTTGGATTGGCTAGGCCCAGTATTAAATGCCACAGGACAAGCATTCTGTCAATGCCTGCTCAAAAGAGCAGAGCCTCCTGCTTGTTAATCTCCACACTCCAGCACAAGCACTCACCTCCAGCAACATACTGCAGGGACCTTGGGTTTAGGCAACACACATTCCAAGCCGTATTCTTAGTTCAACTGCCTTTGGAGCATATTGAATCGGACAATCTCATTTGCCATCTCTCTCCCCTCCCCCTTTTCATCGCTGTGTAATTATTTCTTACTCCCAGGAGATGGGACCGCTGGGACCCCTTTCATTAGCTTGCCATTTCTGATGCATCTTGTTGAACTGAAGGTTTAGATGAGAGCTTAGGGAGCTTGTGTCTGGAAGACTTTGTCACGCAGAAGTCTGTAGGAGCAGAGAAAGATGTCAGAACACAACCACAAGCCTGAGAGCAACTTGTCTCCAGCAGTTACGAGGCCTGCACCAAATTATATCCCGCTGCACACAACCTGTGTATGCAAGCTGGAGATGATAGAACGTGGGCACACAAGTGAGTTTTCTCAATTCCCCAAGCAGGAAGTCGAAAAAAGCAATTATCCAGATGTGTGAAGTGCAGAGATTTGCCTGTAATACATATTAAAAAATTGAAATATTTCACAAGGGACCCTTGGAACAGCCCAGAATAAATGGGAGAGAGATTCCGGTATCTTGGCCACCACAAACAACAAACTGGCTGGTGGCCATTTCTTTTCTTTAGGTTTCCTGGTTGCTGGCTTCACTCAGCGTTGCACAGGCTACGTTGCAGACATTAAGCCAAATAATGAAGCAGGCCAGAGAGAGGATTTCTGGAATGTCATGACGACGACTTAGGGATGTTTGTTATAAAACAAACAAAAAATCCCTCATGTTTCCCCTAGAGGTATGTTATGGATTTTAGTTTGCACTTACAGATGGCTGTCATTGCATGAAAAACAAAAACTAGAATCTCCTTCTGAGATACATGATTCTGCATTGATAATATGATGCACAGTAACTCCCCTTTTAACTATAATTTCCAAAGACACATACTGCAGAAATTCTGCTGGCACAATATGTTGAGGTTCCGAAGAACAGGCATTTCAAGTGGCAATAACAAACTAACAGAGCAATCCAAACTATAGGAAGCCAACATAACTTACGCCAGGGCAAATCATGCATGTACAATTTACCTCTATTCCAGATTCTGTCTAGGAACAGAGCCGGGTAGATTATGCCAGTGCTACTTACTGTTACTCCAAACATCATTTGATAGCAAGGCTGCTGTCAGAGCCTGGCAAAAGGAAAACAAGCCTTTAAAGTAGTTTGACTTACACTACCCCTTTTGCCAGTATAGCTTCCTCTGGGTTGTTAGGCCACGTGACTGAGTTGAACAGAGTTTGGAGCAGAGGTAAGTCTCCCCCTGTCTTGCCCTGCCCTGCTGCCACCCTTCCTCCAGTACACTCCTTTTTCGGAAGTTGCCATTTATTGACATCTGTATATTCCCTTAAAACAATAGGTTAGTTTAAGGTCTTTCCACTGCACTTCACTTCTTCCCACTGCACTATACCCAACCAGATGAGCGGGGTATAAATATATTATTATTATTATTATTATTATTATTATTATTATTATTATTATTATTATTATTATTACTACCCATGCCTGGGAAACCTCTTGAGTACCCTATCTCTGCCCATGTGCTACTTTGATTTTCTGCTATTTCTGTTGCACATCTAGGGTAGCATATTTTTTGTCCTTTTAATTATTCATTATTTTACCCATAGAAGAATTGAAACACATTTTCAGAGTTCATTTGTACTCTGTGCTCAGCTTGACAACACTAAAAAAGACAACATTTGGTTCTTTTCTACACTGTGGCTTCATATTTCAGGGTGACATTTGCAAACACCACAGATATCATCACTCTGATGATGGCATCCGGGTTGCGTTTAATGTAAGGTGCCACTTTGGTGCTTCTTATCGCCATCACGACATCATACTTTGCTAATCGTTCTGTTTGCGCAAGCATTTCAGCTTGCCAGATGAAATTAACCCGCCCCCGCCCCCCTTCTGTATTGTTCTGGGGCATAGCTGTCAACGTTTCCCATTTTTAAAGGGAAATTCACTTATTCCGAATAGGATTCCTTGCAAGAAAAGGAGAAAGTTGACAGCTATGTTCTGGGCATTCGCCAACTGCTGCCCCCAAACCAATTGTGTGGGTGCAGGGGAGGAGAGAGGAGAAAATCCAATTGCACAAGTGGGATTCCTTGTACAGGGGTTCCGCTGACAAGGCTGGTTAGTTGAATCCCATCAATTGGAACAAAAGAAGTCGCCTTATACTGAGTCAGACCGTTGATCCATCTATCACAGTACTATCTACACTGACTATCTGCAGTTTTCCAGGGTTTCAGACAGAGTTCCCTCCTAGCCCTTCCTGGAGATGCCGGGGATTGAACCTGGGACCTTCTGCATGCAAAGCAGATTCTCTTCCACTGAGCCATGGCCCTCCCTCTCATTTGTTTTCATTTCCCCCATTGAATATGGCCCAGTCTTTCTCTTTTGTTGGCTTCAGGCCATTGAGGTTTAGATCTTTGTGGCAAATGGGGGAGGCCAATGCTAAAATTGCCTGGATCATGAATCTTGTGTGAAATCACAGGCTGCACTAACTCCACAGCTACCCATATTTCCCTTTATCCACCTCTGTGTCTTTTGTGTGTGCCTGCCTAATCATAGAACAACTAGGGGAAACTGCAAGGCAATGTAATGAGCAAATAATCCCTTTCTTTCATGCCATCTAAGCATGCTCTTTAGCTGTTGGCCTTAGAACCAGGAAAACCTGCTAAACCGCTGGGACTACAGAAGCCACGGTGCTTCAATTAAACATCCACACGTATATATGTAAGATTTGCTTTCCTTGAGAAACAAGGCATGCATCTTTACCTATTGCACATGCTAACTTGTCTTGCATCTGCAGTATGCACACTCTGCAAACAGTTGCACGGAAAGCATTCCTGCTCTACTTGGGTTTGCGTCATTGGGCAAAGGAGATTACTGCCAACAAAGGCCATGATGGATTGAACCAGAACCATCCTGGCACAAAACATCTGTAAGCTTTGCCAGCTCATTATAGCCTAGCTATTCCGTGTGTCTTTGGCTTACTCAGCAGAATGAGCCCAAGTGGGGGTAGACAGCTGAGCTGCAGTGCTGTTGATTAAACTAAGATTATTTTGGCTAGGTTTCTTGAAATGTCTCAGCACTCCTCGCATTTTCCACACAGTTCCAGTATGTTGAAGTAAAACTCTGCAAGATGCTTATAAACAATGCTGTTTTTCTGGCACTGGGACATTTCGCTGGGAATGTTGGACACATACTTCAGGAAAAGCTTAGAGGAAGGGGGTAGAATTGGGGAAACTTGTTCCCCGTGGAATACAGAAGTCACCAGATTCTCTTCCCACCTGCAACTGGATAAGATGCTAGAGGGCAACAGTTGCTGCAAATCGCGGTGAAAAGAAAAGAAGGTAGATTGCTTGACTATTAGGATGTAATGTAGACATCTGCACATCCTCATTAGCTATCTTCTGATCACTAATAGTAGCCGCCATTTGCCATAGAAGCCAATAGGGAAGGGTGTGTCCAAACAACAAATCTGAAAGGGGATATGTGTTCCTGGCACTGATGCAATCCCAGAATTAACAAGCAGCTACATTTGTCCTGGGGATGCCTGGAGCACATCTGACCTTCAGATCCACTATTTGGGCACACCCTTCATTATTGCCTTCTATGGCAAATGGTTATTTGCGTTGACAGGCAGAAGAGAGGATATGGACTTACTGAAAAACATACCTGTGATATATTGGGAGTAAAGCAACAATGTTTGCAATAAATTACCTGAAAGAGGGGGGACTGGCAATGGACAGAGAGGCAATCTATTCTTCTCTTGGCGATTCCTTCTTGAGTACATGTAAATTGTCTTTCCTTGGGCTTTTACTTCCTTCCTACTTCTCCTCCAAGTCAGTTAGTGTTAGACTTCTTTTTGTTATAACCTCATGGCTCCATGATTGCCATATTTGAGCTTGCACCCACAATGGCTTTGTTTTCCAGAAGTAATAAATCTTAAGTTTCTTTATTCTTTCAACCAGCAGTCTTACCAGACAATATATTTCTGTGCTCTGATACCAAACTCCAACATGATGGCATCACTTAGAACATGGGTAGGCAAACTAAGGCCCAGGGGCCGGATCCTGCCCAATCGCCTTCTAAATCTGGCCCACGGACGGTCCAGGAGCCAGCATGTTTTAACATGAGTAGAATGTGTCCTTTTATTTAAAATGCTTCTCTGGGTTATTTGTGGGGCATAGGAATTCGTTCATTCCCCCACAAAAAATATATAGTCCAGCCCCCCACAAGTTCTGAGGGACAGTGGATCCGGCCCCCTGCTGAAAAAAATTGCTGACCCCTGACTTAGAAGACATGCAAGATCCCATCCATTTACAACTTAATACCCTCAAAATGTGTCTGTTGTTCAAGATATGTCAGCTTCCCTTGCCTTACACTATAATTCAACTTAATATCAATACGTTCCGACAAATGTTTTCTGAAACAAAGGTTCAAGTGGCTTATTCATACTCTTATATTATTATACAATAACTTGATTTCGTTAGCTCTGGGTTTTATAGGCAAACAGGCAACCCACCGCTGCTTGCCAATTTCACTTTTGGATTCATCTTATATGTCTTCTTTTGGGAGTTGCTTTGATACCAAGCCATCGCCTACAATTTCTTCTGTCACCTTCTCCCTGTGGAGAAGGCAGAGAAGACTGCACAATGCACTACTAAAACAGTTTATGGAGCAGCCAAGCCAAATGGCTCTAGGATTTTGAATTATCTTTCCCAGCTGCTCCGATACGAGTAATAATGGAGAGCTGGGAACTATGAGGGGCTGTCAACTGGAATGCAGCCTTTCTCACTTCAAAAGGAAGTAGAAATACCATTGATGGGCAGGCAAAACATGGGTTGGGACATGGACACAGCTGAAATTTCATACCCTTTTGGTGTTAGACTTCTTGAGCTGGAGGATTTGCTAGCAAATGGACTTGTGCATAACGTTTGTTGGATTACAACAGAGTTTGGAAGCTGGCACCTGCTGAGGAAGCACTCTCCTGATGAATAAAATATCCATTTTGCATGCTTGTAGGCAACGGAGAGAGATTAATTCATTAGAGTGGGTTGAGTTTCTTTACTCTTACTATGTGTCAAAACACCTGTCTGTAGGCATCATATTATTTTGACAGCAGAGGCGACCCAATACATTTTTCTTGCTGAGGTGAAAGGCAAGATGGCCGCCACGCTGCCATTCCACACACCGAAGCCTATTGAACTGGCCGCTGCGTCTCACTTCAACACAGCAAATACAATTTTCTGTAAAATTATGTTGTTGTTACTATGTTCCATTTCAGTGCAGAGGAAACGAAATACAAATGGGGGGACGTAATCACTTATGTAACGTTTACAGACTGAACGCATTGTATTCACTGGATTGATTTCCATTCTGGACATGAGGCGAATAAGGAAAGATCAGCAACTTCTGTTTTTGTCAGAATTCTCTGACATCCCTAGTTGGAAGCTCTGCTTTTCTGACCAGGCAAGGATAGATAATCAGGCCGGTAGTAATGAAAATTAGGCCTAGGCAATCCAGAGGCCTTATATATCTGTCAATCACAGGGGACACTGTTGCATGTCCCATTTTACTTTTATACCTGAGGATGCTAAGCAGGCACAATCCTGGAAAGGAGCCCCTCAGCCTCCTCCTGTGAGGTTCCAAGGGTTGTATCCAGTGCTAGTTCTATTCAGAATTGACTCATTAAAATTAATGGACCTACATTAGTTATGTCCATTAATTTAAGTGAGTCTACTCCGAGTAGAATTAGCACCAGAGACAACCCCCAATTCAAACTCCAGCTTCTGTGGTGTAGTGGTTCGCGTCTCCGCTCCTCCACATGCAGCTGCTGGGTGACCTTGGGCTAGTCATACTTCTTTGAAGTCTCTCAGCCCCACTCACCTCACAGAGTGTTTGTTGTGGGGGAGGAAGGGAAAGGAGAATGTTAGCCACTTTGAGACTCCTTCGGGTAGTGATAAAGCGGGATATCAAATCCAAACTCCTCTTCTTCTTCTTCTTCTAAACCAGGGCCCTTCCTTCGTTGCTTCTTTTCTCACGCATGGGTGCCTGAAGATTTGCCGGGCTAGGCATTTCAGAGCCGAAACACTTTTAACATATTGAATCAGTTTAGCAACTGGCCTTCTTCCAGTGTTGCAGCTTCAGTATGAAACACCAATAAAAATTCCTAACATTCAAGTCCACTGAGGACTGAAGAGTGAGTAAAAAAACACACCAAAAAACTGGGGTGGGGGGGGGGAGTCTCTGCATTGGAAAGGCGACTTCCAACTTGCATCATACTTGGCTCTTGCACCAACAGCAGGATGCGTCGTAGGTGGAGCTGCAGCTCTTTTGTCCTTCAGGAAGCTTCAGCAATGCTTCACGTTTTTCTTGGCACGTTGGCCCAAAAAGTAGATGTTTCAACACAGCTCACCATAAAACTTTTATTGGGGTGGGAAAATGGCCTTGTGGCATTGGATGGAAATCTGCAATGACCCTAAGGGGGAAAATACAGCTTTAATGGGACAAAGAAGAAGGGCTTATGTAACTGTTTGTGAGTTTTCATTGGGAAGAATGTTCTTCTGCATCGTAATCACTGGGAAGGCTCCCATCAATTTTTAACAGGAGTTCTGGTCAGAGCCTCAGGGCAGTAGCTAAACTTGTGTGTGCGCTGCGCTAACCAGTTCCAAATTCTGCACAAAGAAAGGCTAAGTTATTTGACTGGGTTAACTGACATAAGTTAAGCAAATACTGTGCATGTTGTTTATTTGCATAGTGTATCCATGTAGTTGCTTAGGGGGGGATGTAATTCTCCATAAGGAGGATGAGGCAGGTAGAGCACTAAAGTCCAGCTTCTGAACCACAAGAGTCCTATTCAGACATTATCGCTTGCATGTACAGCAACAAGAGCAGGGTTCAGATCCATTCCGACTAGCACAACCCAGTGGCATTCATGCATACAGCATGGATGTCTGCAAGGGGGGATTTTTGCGTACAGCAGTACATGCAAAGGCTTCCACACAACATGGAACTGCAACTGTGCAGAGTTCCAGGTTGCATGAAAGCCTTCACACATACAGATTTGTGTGCAAAGGCCCTCTCCCTGGAGGCATACATACAAACAGATCGTTTTATTTGTATGCACCTTTCCATATTTAAACCATGCTCAAGGTGGCTTACAACATGAAATTGTGTTTACATAATTACAAACATAACAAAAGTAGTCATAATAAATAAAACATCGAAATGTACACAGGTGAATTAAACAATTTCCACATATATCATGCTATGGCCTTTTAAATGTGTTTGTGGGGGGGAGTGTGGTTGTAGGTTTGTTTTAGTTTTATTGTGTATTTTATGTTTTCATTTTGTTATGTTATGAACTGCCCTGTAACCTTTGGATGAGAGTGGTATACAAATCAATCATCATCATCATCATCTAAAAGAAAGATACACAATATCAGTAACAGCAACAACCCCCCTCTCCCGCTGGAATCAATCAGAGCCACACCCTCCCAGGCCAGGTAGGAAAAGGCCTGTAAGGTAGTGAGCAAGTCTTCCTGGACTCACAGCCAAGATGGTCTTTGGCCATTCTCACAGGTGCTGGGGGCAGGGTAGTTGGCACATGTGATAATGGGCATGGATACTCAGGAGGGTCTCTTCCTTGCTCCCATGTTGCACTCCACAGAAGGTATAAGTCCTGGATAAACTTTTAAGTCCAGCTTGGTCCCCGTTTTGTACTTTCACCAGAGTGTGGCACGTACATTTTCCAGCTTTGTTGCACTGCTGTAAGAGCTAGAAAAATGGTCCCGTCCCCCAGAAAAACCATGCATGATTTAGTTAAAACTATATACAGTGGTACCTCGGGTTACATACGCTTCAGGTTACAGACTCCGCTAACCCAGAAATAGTACCTCGGGTTAAGAACTTTGCTTCAGGGTGAGAACAGAAATTGTGCTCCGGCGGCAGCGGGAGGCCCCATTAGCTAAAGTGGTGCTTCAGGTTAAGAACAGTTTCAGGTTAAGAACGGACCTCCGGAATGAATTAAGTACTTAACCCGAGGTACCACTGTAATGAAGTTGTGCCTGTGTTTGATCTGTGAGGTAGCTTCTTTGCACAGACAAGTTGTACTTTATGCATGCATGAGCCAGCCTGTATGTGATATAGGACACACTTTCCTTTAATTTCAAGGGTGAATTGGTTGAATGTAAAAAAATTACTTAAACTAAGAATGTTAATCTGATTTGATCCAATAGTCTCAACCTTGACATCTGCCCATTGTTTCTAGCCTTTCTAGCAGCTGCATATGGCTGACTTCCTACCCTTTTCGCTACTCCTGCTTAGATTAACTATGAAGAGGCTTGTGCAAGAAGAAGAATGTGTGACAAGAGAAAGCAGGGACTCATTACAATATTCCTGTTTAACAGACCCTTAAAAATAAAAATCCCCTCTATTCTGTTTTAGGAAATTCCCTATGGGAATATCTAAGACTAGTTTTTCCAAAGGGGGAGAAGGATGAGTGTATTTCATACCAAAAGCTTCAGACCTGTGATCTCTGGAAAGATTTTCAAATGTGCTATTTCTGGAATTACTTCAATGAGGAGTGAATGGGAAATTTGCTCTGTTATTTATTCGTATTTGTCCATTAGTTTATTTTAAAGCAGCAAGTGCTAGCTACCAGCACTGATTAACAGTCATTTTTAATTACATGCATAGCCGTGAGAATATATACGCTGATTGAATGGAGGCATCCCAACTCAAAGCACAAAGGCAATTACTGACAAACCGCCCCCCTTCGCTTTAGCCTCTTAGGCATGAACAGATGTGAGGAAAAGACGGAGACCTTTGTAAAGTGGCTCAGAGGAGCCGCTTTCCCAGAATTCCCTTTAAAATGCAGCTCATTGGAGGCAAGGATTACATGACCTCAATTGCAAGGCTGCTGCAATGTTAGGTGAGGTTTGTGGGCCTTTTGCTGCATTGAAAAGAACAGTTGTTCCTAAACACACAACATCTATCAAGTCACAGACCATCAGCCATTAAGAAGCAGTTTTGTTAATAGTAGTAGTAGTAGTAGTAGTAGTAGTAGTAGTAGTAATAGTAATAATAATAATAATAATAATAATAATAATAATAATAATAATTATTATTATTATTATTATTATTATTATTATTATTATTATTATTATTTATTTGTACCCCGCCCATCTGGCTGGGTTTCCCCAGCCACTCTGGGCAGCTTCCAACAAAGATTAAAAATACATTAAAATGTCACACATTAAAAACTTCCCTAAACAGGGCTGCCTTCAGATGTCTTCTAAATGTCAGGTAGTTGTTTATCTCTTTGACATCTGATGGGAGGGCGTTACTACCGAGAAGGCCCTCTGCCTGGTTCCCTGTAGCTTTGCTTCTTGCAGCGAGGGAACCGCCAGAAGGCCCTCAGTGTTGGACCTCAGTGTCCGGGCAGAACGATGGGGGTGCAGACGCTCCTTCAGGTATACTGGGCCCAGGCCGTTTAGGGCTTTAAAGATCAGCACCAACACTTTGAATTGTGCTCGGAAACATACTGGGAGCCAATGTAAATCTTTTACATGCCTTTCCTTGTAACTTGGTTATTGGCTGTTATCAGATTACTCCAGACCTACCAAGTAAGATGCAGCCCACTAACCTAACAATTGTATTAATGCCATTGGGCATAATTGTGGCCACAAAAACCCAGGAGCAGCAGGAACTTAGACCAGAGAGACTTGGGTTCAAATCACTGCTCAACTATGAGGTCATTTGGATGGTCTTAGGCCAGCCATTATCTCTCAGCCTGATCCTATTCACAGCCCATTTGTTGTGAGGTTACATGGGGACAATCCCATTTACACTGTGTTGAACTCCTTGGAAGAAGGGATGGGTTGTTTCCCTGCCTGGTTATCTTGTTGCTGCACAAGTTTTCATTTTCCATCTAGGTAAATGTGCTCAATGTGATCTCACTTTCAAGTTTTTGAAGGTGGTTTTACAGCTAATTACTGCATTTAAATCTGGTGCTCCTTTAAGTACAGAGCCTTGCATTGTGTCCAGGTCTTTACACAAAGGCGCCATTTGAGGCCATTGGCTTCTGTGTTCACTCTTCCATTGTACCTTGTGATTGCCAGGTATTAGCCTTGTACCCTGTGTAGAGTTACTTACCTGGCTGAAACTGAAAGATTTCTTTCCATTAAGCTAGCAATGACAGACAGAAATCCTCAGTTCTACATCCTGGATCACTGATCCGAGTGACATTGCTGTGTGTAAGGAGCCCTGAAACAGCTAGATTCTCATCTCTGATAATGTGGAGCGGAAGGTGCCTATCTTGGCAGAATTGGGACCAGAGTCAAGGTGGAATGTTGTGGCAGTTCCACAAGAATGGGAAATCCATGAAGACATTGCTGCCAACTGAGTGGTACCAGCATGCAAGCCAGTCTATGGGACTCTAGTGTAGCCACAGCTTGGATTATCTGGCTGAAAAACTCTTTTCCAGTACTACAAATCTGCCATCTCTTAGAAATAAACAATATATTGTTACTTTTTGAAACTGAAATTGAGAAACTGCAAATGCAAGTGTCCCCATTCACAGTATTGGTTTACTTATTTCCTTTTCTTCTCTGACAGCATGGGGATGAGCCATGATGATGACCACTTGTCCTGTGCTGGAAGATCTCACATCATGTCCGGAGAATGGGTGAAGGGAAGGAATCCCAGTGACCTATCCTGGTCTTCCTGCAGTCGTGATGACCTTGAAAAGTTTCTCAAGTAAGAATGCTGTTGTCAGCAAAGCCTTTGAATCACAAGACACCAGTCTCTTGTCTTCTCTGCAGAAATGATGAACAATTTTCAATGGTGGGTGCCAGAAGGTGGAAGCTGTCTCCTTTGAATCCTGGGGTTGCAGACATTACTGGCAGGAGATCAGAAACGTTATGATACCCATATTTTAGCACCTTGACAGCTTCTTGACAAGAATCCCAGTTTTGCTGTCCTTTTCCAATCAAACCTTGCCAGTGTTTTGTGACAACTGAAATATGTTGGTTTGAATGAAGAATCCAGTTCTATGCTTTTGCAATGTTGCCATGAAAGAAATAGAGAAACATAACATTCGTGAGTGATTCTTCTTCTTTGGGCCAAACCTGGCATAAGATATACCATGGGTCTTAGTTCTCCCATCCTCTCCATAACATCTAGCAGAAAACTTATATCATGGCATCACAAAATTATGCATTTTCCCAGTTTTCACTGCTGGCAGCCAAGGGTCTGGAGTAGAGGTAGGAAAATATAGAATGTTGTGATGTCATAAGATAAGTTTTCTACTAGATATTATGGAGAAGGAGAGCAGAGCTAGACACATGATTGTCATTTTATGGGGTAGTCACATTTTTACCATTGTGCCTAGTTTGTTTCTTAGAATTTCTGCCAATTTCTTCCCAATGCTGAATTTGGGGAAGGTCTGAACTGGAACCAAAGTTTACCCAAAACCCTTCATAAGATTATAACCATTTCCCCCCTTTTAGCAGCTCCATTATAATCCCTTTCTGAGACCATAGTCCATCAGAACATTAATTTCACGGTTAACTCTCTGGACTGTAGCCAACACATTTTGTCATGGGAATCTGATATTTGATATTTTCGTTTTTATTGTGATATTGATGCTGTTAATTCTGTCCTGTAGATTTTCAATATAAGCCTCCTTAAGCACTCGTTATGGACCAGAACGGTGTTGTATACCTTTTTTTTACAAATCAAATACATAGCACAGTTTCATAGCAAGCTGTCACTTAAAAAGGAGGTAGTAAGTATACATAGTAGTACACTGTTGGGAGGCATGTTTTGAAGAGGTTGCTAAATTGGAAGTCCATTATATTGTGAAAATACAGACATTTGATGAAATAGAGCAATGCTCTCACAATGCCCTTCAAAATATGTTTTATCTGCAGGTCAAAAGTTAGCACCTGTTTACTGGTAACAGACCCACGGAGCCGTTATGTTGTGCGACTTCCTTACAAACTTCCAGGAATGCACTACAGTGCAGATGAGCAATGCCAGATTCTCTTTGGAACCAATGCAACTTTCTGCAAAAATATGGAGGTAAGATAACCCATTTGGGACATAAACAAGCTGGGGACCGAACCATAAGGCCCCAAGCCGGGGTTTTTTAAAAAAAGTATGCCCACAGTTTCATTTATAAGGGCAAATTGCTTTGAGATGGAAGTAATAAAGAAATTTATTTTGTACATAGCATGTAATTCTGCGCCTGAGAACATGAACTCAAATGCAAAGTCAATGGCAGCTCTGTTACGGAGTTTCATCGCTCTGAAGGAGGCCAGTTTGGGTGGCAAAATTTATTCTGGCCCCCAGACCGCTGTGTGGTTTACAGAGTGGCCCTTGAGAATAGAGACTTTGGCCATTTCTCCTCTAGAGGTCGCACTTAGAATAGAGAGAGTAGTTTGTAATTCTTCTCTTTATTTAGGGAGGTAATTGTTTCAGTAAATGCCCCCCTTCCCCTTAGTAAAAAATCCAGGAACTTGAAATGTGATATAAAACAGAAAATAAGAGCCATTTATATTTTTTAATGTTACATAAATGAGACGTGCCAAATTAATAAAACTTTTCACAGTGTGCTGTAGCAGAGGGAATGAACTTCAAGCCTTAACTGTTCCATTTTATTTATTCTGGATCGGGAAGGCAGCTAATGCAACATGAAAACAATGAGCACAAAAAATATTTTAAAAAATCTTCCTAAGTAGTGTTTTTCGGGGAATGTGGACCACCAAGCTCGCTGTTATTGAGAGACGTTCTGAATGTGTATATCTTTAAAGACCATCCCAGGAAGTGTCTGTTAAAAGAAAGGACATTCTCAATTATTTTCCCTTTGAGAAGCTGGTTGGCTTTCCTTGGCTTGAGGCCTTTATATATACATATGCATTTTGCTGCTTGGCCTACTGCAGTAGTTTTCAACCTTCAGGAAATCCTTTCTGTGCTGCCTTCTCTTGAGGAACCCCTGCACGTCAGCTGTGGAACCCTTGAGAGTTGCACAGGATTCTCTATAGGGGAGGACCTTATAGCTAGCACAGTGAGTTAACTTGAGGCATTGGCCAACAGTGGCGTAGTGTGGGGGACAGTGGGGGCATGAACTCAGATAATGCTTGTTGCTTGCCTGAATGGAGGATAGAGAGGGGTGTGTGAGAGTGAATGTGTACAGAAACTATACTGTACAAAGGTCAAACCCACATCTGTGGTTATTCCCACTTTCCCCTCTATCTCTGCCCACCAATGGCATGTGGCCCCTGAAATGTGGCACAGAATGGAATATGGCCCTCAGGCTGAAAAAAGTTCCCCACCTCTGAACTGAAGCCAAGGGCAAAATAGTATGTTGGGAATGCCCTCCCAGCAGCTGTCAAGGCAATAAACTGTAGGCTGAGCCTAGTCCATGCCAGGGAATCATTGGCCCGCGTCCTCAGATCCAGAGAGAGAGCAAAAGAAAGCACCAGGAAAGATCCTTCTTTGGAAGAAAGCAGTTTATTCTCTGTGCACGAGAGACAGCCAGCAGAATAAGTTCTGGAAGACTGGCTGCCCCGAAATACGCCTCTGCAGACTTTCTTATACCTTGAGAAAGCTCTCTCCCTCCTCCCCCAAACGCCCTCCTGAAACTTCCCCAATCAACTGGAAAGTTTTCAACTTATTTTTAAAATAGCATGGCATGTCTATATTGCTACTAAGCAGCCCTCCCTACTTTCCCTATACGTGTCTTTCTTAGCGTCCTGCATCCCCTCCTCCTGTCTCCTTCGTATGTGTCTTTCTTATCTTGCATTCCTAAAATAGGAAAGCGAGGGGCCGTTTCTGCAGGTCTGGCTATTTCTAGCTTACAGTCTCCTTCATATGTGTCTTTCTTATCTTGCATTCCTAAAGTAGGAAAGCGAGGGGCCCCTTCTGCAGGTCTGGCTATTTCTAGCTCAGAAAATGACTTAGATCCAAGGTACAGAGAATATAGAAGATCCTTCTTAGGTACAAGGTACAAGGTATAGAAGGCAACCCTTCCCTCTCCCTTCACTCCCTCCTCTTCTTATGAACAACCTAATACTTAGGTTCGTTCTGGGGTAGGGGTCTATAATCTCTCATGAAAGCAATCACGCGAGGTCCCATCATGCGAGACATCATCTTCTCCATCATATTTTGCATACATTGCATCAAGCAGGGCATACAGAAGCAGAAAAGCAATAGAAGCATTATTGGACCTATCACCATAGTAAATATCCTCCCCATCCATCCACCTGGGAAGATGCCGTCCAACCAAGACATATCCCAGCCCTCCCAGGTTTGTACAGGGACATGTGCTACCTTTTCAATGCTTGCTGCCAGATCACGGATAGCCTCGCCATGGTCTGAAATGTTGAAGCAACATGCTCCACCTGTCAGGTTCAGGGCAGCACAAAAACCTCCTTGCTTAGCTAAAATGAAGTCCATTCCCAAACGCAATTGGAGAATAGCCGTTCGGGTTTCATCTAGCTGGGTGGCAACAAGGCGGAGGGCGGTGGCTGTGGCATTGGCCACAATTTCTACCACTGCCTGGAGCCTGATGATTCGATTGAGATTGTAAATGGGCTCTCTGGCGCCTGCTACTAGCTCATCGGGGTTCCAGGAGGCAGGATCATAGTGGGCGATTATCCGCTCAGGTGGCCATTCGTCCTTTCCCCAGGTTTGTTTACTACCCCCCGCGATGTTGGAGATATCAGCAAAGCGGCAGGTACGATGGGATGGGGAAGAGGGTATCCACATTGGAGGTACAAGAAATGCTGGAAAGCAGACACCATATCCGTTCTGTGGATAGAGGTGATAAGCTTTTGTTCCACAAATCCAATAAATATTACTGCCACGCTGAGAAGAGGTCCAGCTGGCTCGAGAACTTCCCACCATGAGTGCAAGGTTGGTACAAGCCCCGCCACATTCAGAGATGTCCAAAGGACTACTACATGTACAGTTACATGATGACCGTCCTATAAACCTCGTATAGTTGTAGACGGCATTTCGGGTTTGATTAATACAGAACCATCCAGAGACCCTATAAACTCGTAAAGGAGCTGAATGGTTCCAATAAGGAGTTGGGCGGGATGGACTATATGTATATTGGATCTGAGAACGATTGAGGGGTATGGGGAGCATGGGCATTCCTCCTCCTCCATCTATGGGTCCAAGGGTACAAACTAAACAAGCAGTTTTATTTGCTTCATGGGCTACTATTTCTGCCAATTGAAGCCACTTGTTATAGAGACTCTGAGCCCCCTGTTTTCTCATTTCCTGTGTGGGGAAAATGCTATTACGATTTAAGACCTGGAAGCATTCGGCCTTGGGAATAGATTCTCCCATCATAAATAGGAGAAGGATCATCAAGGGGATGGAGGGGGATCGCTTCCTTCCAAAAAACCTATGGCGCTCGTGCCAACAGAAATACGAGAGCATCCATATGACAAGGGCGGTACATATCACTCCTACCCACCAAACCCAATATCTCCATGGTTCTTCCCACCAATACTCGGGGTTCATTTCTAGTTTTCTTTTACAGCTGAAGGGCCCACTGATACTCGTATTCAACTATTTCCTGGGCCTCAGGGGTAACTTTCCACTTCTCTGCTGAGGCACCTACTATACGGAGCAATTTCCCTACAATCATTTGTGGGTGGACTGGGCTCTCGTGTTGTCTCTTCAAGATATTATACCCAAAAGGGGCTCCTCCCTCTTCATATATCAGCATGCACCCACAGGAATATGTCCACCCCTGCAATGGCCTGACACTTGGGGTGACTATATCAAGGGGTTCCGGACCCAATACCAAAAGTCCGATTGGTGCCTCTGAATTTGCTGGAGAGCAAGTTTCTACGTTGGGGACGCTGCCCGCGGGCGCCCCTCCCATCCAATTCTTCAGCCGTGCGTGGAGATATCAGCCTCCGGAGTGATATCAGCAGGGCGGTTGTCTACCGGGCGTCTGGAGATGGTCAGCCGAAGGGAATTCTCTGGATCTGGTGTTACTGTCCAGTCTGAAATAGCTTTCTTCACTCGAGTATGGTGGACCCACGGGGTGATGCCGGCAACCTTCACAGCAGTAGGGGTAGAGAGTAGCACAGTGTAGGGTCCCCTCCAGCAGGGCTGTAGGGGGGCTCGCTGCCAGTCTTTCACCCACACTTCGTCACCTGGCTCGAACTGATGGAACGGTTCAGTTAACACACATGGGGTGCGAGCCTGGGTCCACCTGTTGAGATAAGAAAGAACTCGGGAGAGTGACTGTACATAATTATTCAATTGCACATCTTGGCTAACATATGGAGTTAACATTCTAACATATGGAACTGGTCTCCCAAACATAACTTCAAAAGGTGACAAATGGGTCCGTTTTGACGGGAGACTGCGGACCCTGAGTAATGCCAAGGGCAACATGGTCACCCAATTAGACCCGGTCTCCTGTGTCAGCTTGGACAGCTGATTCTTTAGAGTTCTGTTCATTCTCTCTACTTTTCCAGAACTCTGGGGTCTATAAGCAGTATGCAGCTTCCAGTTGATCTGGAGCGCTTTTGCCAGTCCCTGTAGGACTGCATGAACAAATGCTGGTCCATTGTCAGATCCTATGGACCTTGGCAGTCCATAACGGGGGATGATTTCCCTAAGCAGGCACCTGGTTGCTTCAAGTGCCTTTTCAGTCTTTGTGGGCCATGCTTCAATCCATCCGGTGTAGGTGCACACTGCTACCAGCAGGTAGCGGTGCAGTCCACAACGGGGTAATTCAGTAAAGTCCACGACAAGCTCTTCCATAGGTGCAGTTCCACTGTGCTGAATCCCTGGGGGAGCCAGTGGTCCGGCTCTGGGATTATTCTTTTGACACAGCAGGCATTTCCTGGAGATCTGGGCTGCCAGTTGGTAAAGGTGGGCTATATAGACAAAAACTTGTGTTGGACCACTTGGCCGCCCAGGCGACAGGCAACAGATTGCAAGAAAGGGGCTCTTTGTGATTTGCCTGTAGCTCCTATTATGTTAATTGTTTGCTTGGTGGGCTTGGACACTGGTACTGGCAAAACAGAGTGGGCGGCTCCTGTGTCAACCATGAAGGGGATGGTTCGGTTCCCTGTTTGTATTTTGACCATGGGCTCACGGGAACCTAAATCAGCTGGGCCCGGTCTGTCCTAGTATTCTTCCTCCTCCTCTCTCAGGCTCATCGCGACGGGCTGTCTTTGGGCTGGAGGGTGCCAGGGAGGTCCCTGTCCACGTCCTCTACCCCTGCCTGTATTTGCAGATGTCCAAGGTCTCAGTTCTTGTCCAGGTCCCACGGGGATTGGGCCTGGGATTCGCTCTCCTCGTCCTCCTCCACCTGAGTGAGCCTGTGGGCATTCTCTTTTCCAGTGCCCTTCCTGCCGGCAGATGGCGCACTGGTTCCTCCCCAGACGGCCTTGCCCTCCTCCCCGGGCACTTCCTCTTTCCTGAGGGGTGAGTGCGGTAGCCTGTAGCGCCATCAACTTCTTTGCTTGATACTTCTCCTTTTTCTTTTGTGCCTCTTCCTCCCTCTGATTATAAATGGTTTGAGCCAGTTCTAACATCCACTCAAGGGTGTGGCCCATGAACCCCTCGTGTTTTTGAATCTTTCGGCGGACATCGGGCGCCGCTTGGGCCACAAAGGCAGCTTTTATGATAGGGGCGTTGGCAGCCTCATCTGGGTCCACAGGAGTATACTGGCGGTAGGCTTCCTTCAGGCGTTCTAAATATGCTCCTGGGGCCTCTTCATTCCCCTGCACTACCTCTCTAACCTTCACAAAGTTGGTGGGTTTCCTAGCTGCCCTTCTCATACCATTTAACACATTCTGGCGGTAGGTAGTGAGGATGTTCTGGCCATCAACAGTCTGATAATTCCAATTCGGGGTATTTTCTGGATATCCTGCTGCCATAGCTGGATCCTGCACTCCCTGCGCTCTCAGGTGTGCTCGGGCTTCAGCATGGATTCGCCTAGTTTCTTCTGTGGTTAGCAGCGCATCCATCAAATACTGCACATCATCAAAGGTGGGATTATAAGTTTTAAAAATCCCTTCAAACAGCTTTATGATCTTCGCTGGGTTTTCCTCAAAGGATGGGTTTTGATTTCTCCAGTTACAGACATCTGCACTTGAAAAGGGTATATGCTGGACCGTGTAGGTCCGTTCTGCTTCCGCTCCATTAGCCCCTGGAGGTCCTGGTGGGTCATAAACCCTTCGGAGGGGCATTACTCCGACCCCACCCTTTTTCTGTGCCTCATGGGACTTATGGAAGGCTGCCCTGGTTGCTGCTTCTATCCATTCCCTCTGCCATTTCTTCCTTTGTGTTGAGGAGCATCCTGCTGCAGCCAACACGTGGGGGCTTACATCCACTTCTTCTGCATAGGGTTGTACATACTGTTGCAATCTCAAAGACTGATACTGAGTCCACTCTCTTCCCTTCTTTGCTAACTCAACCAATCCCTTTACAAATTCCTCATCATCCTCTTCTTCCTCTTCTGATTCATTAGCCTTGGGGGTTCAGGCTGGGGGCTAGCTCCTCCCGGTGCCTGGGGGCCTGGGTCCAGGGGAGGGGCAGTTGGTGGAGCATAGGGTGGAGGTGGTTTAATGACTTCCCCCTCCTCTTCTTCTGGGTCTGGTATCACTGGGGGCTTTTCTGACTTCCCTGTCGGTCGAACTACACAAACTGTACTTTGTGGGGCGTCGCCTCGGCAGGCTTTCAACCACGATGGGTTCTTTTCTACATTGGTTTTCCAAGTAGAAATGTAGGGGATCTGGTCTGGGTGGACGTTCAAGATATTTTGATACAGTGGGTTGATTAGTTGCAAATCAAAGCTCCCCTCCGAGGGCCAGTTAGTTTGTTGCGAGGGCCAGTCAACCTCACATAATGTTCTCATCCTCTGTTGCCTTAATTTGATTCCCCAAGCATCATGCTTTGTGGCTGCTTTCCAGTTGTTTAAAAAACACTCCAGAGGACTACATTGGCTTGCCCCAGACCCCATATTCAGGTACTCTGCTGCTAACAGGTTTTAAATTCTTTCACTCTCCACACACTACAGCCCTACAATCGCTCGGCCAAAGGGGACACTAAGCCCTGGCCCACACTTGACAATTCAGTCACTAGAGTATCTGACATGCAACATACAACATACAAAACACATCAATATAATTTCAACATGTAACACACTAAACACACCAAAATAATTTCAGCATGCAATACACAAAACACACCAAAATAATTTCAGCATGCAATACACAAAACACACCAAAATAATTTTTCCCCTCTGTTCCCCTTTTTACCAAACCTTACTGGTGGCACACCACTGCCACGCCCTTTTTTCCCTTCCTGGCTGCACCCTACTGCATAACCAGGTGAGGCTGATCAGGCTTCCCTCTTTTCCCTTGGGCCCACGCCCACGCCCTTTCCCTTGGGCTTACCGTTTTTCTGCTGCAGATTCCCTTCCCTGGCCAGTCCTCTTTCCTCCCTCGACCTGGGTCCTTGCTCCGGAGCGGTGTGGCTGGTTCCCCCCACAAATTGGCAGGGTGCGCGTGGAGCCTGCAATCGCCGATCCGAGCTGTCCACCAAGGTCGAGCCTGGCTCTCCCCAGCCCTCTGAGGTGGGGCAGATTCCCGGTCAGGGAACCAAGATGTAGGCTGAGCCTAGTCCATGCCAGGGAATCGTTGGCCCACGTCCTCAGATCCAGAGAGAGAGCAAAAGAAAGCACCAGGAAAGATCCTTCTTTGGAGGAAAGCAGTTTATTCTCTGTGCACGAGAGACAGCCAGCAGAATAAGTTCTGGAAGACTGGCTGCCCCGAAATACGCCTCTGCAGACTTTCTTATACCTTGAGAAAGCTCTCTCCCTCCTCCCCCAAACGCCCTCCTGAAACTTCCCCAATCAACTGGAAAGTTTTCAACTTATTTTTAAAATAGCATGGCATGTCTATATTGCTACTAAGCAGCCCTCCCTACTTTCCCTATACGTGTCTTTCTTAGCGTCCTGCATCCCCTCCTCCCGTCTCCTTCGTATGTGTCTTTCTTATCTTGCATTCCTAAAATAGGAAAGCGAGGGGCCGTTTCTGCAGGTCTGGCTATTTCTAGCTTACAGTCTCCTTCATATGTGTCTTTCTTATCTTGCATTCCTAAAGTAGGAAAGCGAGGGGCCCCTTCTGCAGGTCTGGCTATTTCTAGCTCAGAAATTGACTTAGATCCAAGGTACAGAGAATATAGAAGATCCTTCTTAGGTACAAGATACAAGGTATAGAAGGCAACCCTTCCCTCTCCCTTCAAAACAACTATTTTACTTTTAAAAGACAACTGAAGGCAGCCCTCTTTAGGGAAGTTTTTAATGTCTAATGCTGTATTGTTTTTAATATTCAGTTGGAAGCCACCCAGAGTGGCTGGGGAAACCCAGCCAGATGGGCGGGGTATAAATAATAAATTATTATTATTATTATTATTATTATTATTATTATTATTATTATTATTATTATTATTATGAGAGGTGGTGTACAGCCAAATGCAAAATGGTGGTTAAGGTGGGGAGTCACTATTTTTACCTGCTGTATCCTGAGCCATGCTGTGGCCTAATATGTACAAGTATAAATCTATATCTGAAGTACTAAAGATCAAGAATAAGAGAGAGCTCTGAGAGGTAAATTATGTTGAAATCCGACTTCTTTCAAAGTAGATGTGTTAATGGCTAGGGCTCTATCATCCAGAATATCTACAAGAAATAAGCAGAGTAGAGGAAAAGGGCTAAAATGAGAAGTTGGTCTAAGTTGCAGAAAAGATTGGCAAGCTGTTTTAGCCAATATTTATCCAATAAGACAATATGTAAAAACAGAATATAAATATAAACATTTGTTACAAAATGGAAACAAGCTTCAGTAAATCATTTTTAAAAAAAAGATATTTATTAAAGTTTAACAATTACAAAAAAAGAAAAGAAAAACAGGCAGTGATAAAAAAAGAAAAAAGATGACAATACTTTAAAAATAAAAGATAAATACAATACTAAGGAAAAAAAGAGAAAAGAAGGGGAGAAAAAAGAAAACCCAAAAACAGTACAACAAAGCAATAAGAGTAAAAAAACCCAAAAACGTTTAAAAACACTAACATCCAATATTTTCATATCTTTATCTTTCATTTACTTGTTTCCTTGACTTCCTCACACCTCCCTTTTTGTATTCTAATTCAATTAGTTGTTTCAGCAAGTCCTTTCCCTCTTTCTCAAACTTTGTTCCATAGTTTATATTGACACAATTTAAACTTAAATTTTACACTTTGACCCATTAACAATCTATTTTTACTTAATTCTTTATAACCTTTCTGCTAAAACCATGTAAATTCATTCCAGCATCTTTCTAACATTCATTAATTTTACAATGTTTTTGTAAATATACTTTAAATTTTTTCCAATCTTCTTCCACCGACTCTTCTCCCTGGTCTCGGATTCTGCCAGTCATTTCCGCCATTTCCATGTAGTCCATCAGTTTCATCTGCCATTCTTCCCTGGTAGGTAGATCTTGCGTCTTCCAGTATTTTGCAATAAGTATTCTTGCTGCTGTTGTGGCATACATAAAAAAAGTTCTATCCTTCCTTGGCACCAATTGGCCAACCATGCCCAAAAGCAAGGCCTCTGGTTTCTTCAGAAAGGTATATTTAAATACCTTTTTCATTTCATTATAGATCATCTCCCAGAATGCCTTAATCTTTGGGCATGTCCACCAAAGGTGAAAGAAAGTACCTTCAGTCTCCACAAGCTTCAGTAAATCAGCCCTACTCAATTTTGTTGAAATTTGGTACAAAAAAAAGAGTTACGAAGATAACATTCAGTAAAACAACAACAACAATGCATAGTTCTCTCCTTGTCCCTTACCTGGAAAGCACAGGTCCAAGACCTTGACCTTGGAGAGTCAGAGTAAAGAACAGTGTGACTTGGAGACCCACACATTTCCACATGCACAACTAGTTCACCAACATAGGGATGAGCCAAATTTCATTGGAAATTAATGTTCTGACAATTTTTTTAACTGTTAGAGATTTTCAGTCCTCCCTGGAGATTATTCAGTAGAATGGCCTCCCCAATTCACCCTCTGCAAATTTGAGGCACAATTGTCCATCCAGTTTTAATATTGTGTAATATTATTTTACTATTGTTCAAGGAAATGAGAGTTATGGCCCCTACACTTTCTAATCCTCTCTTAATCCATGGCTTCCTCTCCAAGAATCCTGGGAACCGGAGTTTGTTAAAGGAGCAGAAACCCTTGTTACGAGACCCTTAACAAACTCCAGTTCCAAGGATTATCTGGGAAGAAGCCATGTCTTTTAAAGTGGAACAAAAGTGCTTTTTATGTATGTGTGGATGTGGTCTTAATGTTGAATGGAACTTTATTGTTAGTTCATGTTATAAGGGTAAAAGAGGAAACCAATACTACTGAATGGAATAAAGTCATCCTGTGTGGGATTTAGAAAAACCAAACTTTTAAAAATGGGTATTGTTGGGGGTAGGGTGGGGGAAACATAAACTGGATTTCTGTCTTCTGTCACACTAAGGCAATTGTTTGAAAGGAAAATTGCAGCTCATAGAACTTACATTTCCCCCAAATTATTTGCCTCTGTACTATATCCAGTGTAAATCAGGTGACTGGAGCAGAATGTTTTATATCTCTTTTTAAAGAATTTGCTACATTTCACTTGCCCTCATGTTCATATTTCAGTATAATGGCAAAAAGATGAACCCCTTGATCCCAGCACCAGCTGTTTCCCCCAAGATTTATAGCCTTGTTAAATAGCTAGATGCAATGCACTTTGACCTTGACATTCTTCAGAAGTTTAACTTAAGGGGGGGGGGCATGATTATTGGGATATGAATACTGTAAATGCTCTCTAAATGGAATACAAAAAATTCTGCTTTTCAAACTGGATCTCTAGCAAACCCTGGGATTCCTAGATATTTTATCAGGAACTCAATGAGGAAACCAGCAGTACTATCCTTTTAAAGCTGTATTTAAATTGTACTTTGAATTGTCGTGGCTAGGGATTTAATTCCAGCTGTCAGCTTTCTTGGTTGTTGTTTTTTTTGTTGTTGTTATTTATTGAGCCCATTCCACTTCATGGCACTTCCTTTTTCATCATTTTTAAAAAATGATATTTATTACTTTTCGAACAGTTTCAACACAACACTACAAACAAAAAAAGGAAAAAAGAACAATACAAATACAATACAAAAACACTACATACAAAACAAAACAAAAACAAACAAAAACAATTTAAAAGCACCTCAAACATTTTCAATATCTTATCTTTCATTCACTTATTTCCATCAACCTCCTCACACCTCACTTTTTGTATTCCACTTCTATTAATTATTTCAGCAATTCCTTTCCATCTTCCTCTATTTTCTATCCTATAATTATCTTAACACATTCTTGCCTTATTTTTTCCTTTAATTTTCTATTAATCTATTTATACTTAATTCCTTATAACATTTCTACTAAAGCCATATAACTTCATTCCAACATTCTTCTAACATTCATTAATTTTACAATATTTCTATAAATAGTCTTTAAACTTTTTCCAGTCTTCTTCCCCCGACTCTTCTCCCTGGTCTCGGGTCTTGCCAGTCATTTCCGCCAATTCCATATAGTCCATCAACTTCATCTGCCATTATCCAACACTTCAGTGCTTTCAAGAAGCAGCCATTCTCTCAGCCAGCAAAAAGCAGATGGTTCACAAAGACTCTCCTCCCTGAAAGAGAGGGGAGGGGTTGTGGTCGGGAGCCCGAGCACCGCCCAGCAGGGGGCGTGGCCCCCTGCCTCCAGCTCACCTGGCTGGCGCTCACGCCCCCCCCCCGGTGGCCACCCAACCAGGTGCCACGGAGGGGGCGTGTTCAGCAGCCTTTTGCTGCAGCGCCAGCCTTTCCCTGGCCTCATTCCTCGTCGTCGCCCCGTCGCGAGTCACCCACCCTCCACTCCCTTTTAGTTAGGGCTTAGGTCATTGGCCTTGCTATGGACCTTAGGTTGGTCGCCCTGGTTGCCCGGGGGGCCTGGTAGGAGTTTTTCCATTTGGCATTAGGCTTTTTGGTTTTTTGGTTTTTTCGCCTACCTTGTAGCAATCGTCACAACTTTTGTGGTATTGGTGGGTAGCTTAGGCATTGGAATAATGTGTTGTGGTGTGTCGAAGTGCTAGGTGTGGCCATCGCCTATGCCTTCAATTTTTAGGGGTATTCCGTTAAAGGAATCTGGGGGTCGTGTATTCCGTCCGATGCCTGCTTGGCGGGAGGCCATGGCACGACCCTCGGTGACAGCAGGGGTGAGCCTATAGTTGGATTAGCATCAACAGGCTCCACCTACTGGTGAATAACCCACTTGTTTCGATCCAATGCCTAAGCCAATACCTTTTCATTGCTGTAATCAATAAAGTTGTGGCCTTTTCTAGCCCATCAACCTTATATCACGTGTCCTTGTGTCTTCATTTCACTTTGCGGGGGTCGGGTCCTCGAACCACAACAAAGTTTAGGGGTCTGGCAGGGCACGTCCACCTCCTTCTTTGGCATCTGTCAATATCTTAAATTTTACTCGAGGCTTCCTGCCCTGCCAAACAATTCTAGAGACGTCCCTCTGCCACCTCCTGAAACAATCCATCCCATCCAAAGCTTGCAATGTTTGAAACAAAAGCAACATCCCCGACAACACAGCAACCTTCATCCCCACCACAGCAACTCGGCCCAACAATAACAACTTCAGATTTGTCCATATTTCCAAATCCCCCTTCTCTTCAATCCAACGTCCTTCACAGTTATCCATGAATAAATTCACATTTCTGGCGATCATACTAACCCCCAAATACCTCTCTTTCTCAACCGATGTTAGTCCTGTCTCCTCCTGAAACTCTGTCAAGCTTTCCTTTTCCTCAGGTAGGGCTCTGATCCTCAAATTCATCTGTTTCTCTTTAAGTTCAATCATAACAAATGTCAGCTTATGTTCATCAAGTTGTCCTTATATGGATGGGACTCTCTCTCTCTCCAGTTGTATTGCTTTACATTCAGCAGCAGCAAGGGTTTTCTCCTTGACTTCATCCGCAGTTTGCCGTGTCAGAGTAGATTCCTGTATCAATTTCTGGATGGTTTCTGTATTGGTATTCACCTTTTGTCCCAGATTATTTAAACTTTCTGCAATTAAGTCTATTTTAATATTTGCAGCATCCACTTTCACATTTATCACGTCTGTTTTCTTGTGAAGCTGTTCCAGCGAATCGTTTATTTTCACTAATACGACCACTAAGGCCTCTTCTGTCGACATTCCGTCTGTTTTTTCCTTTCCATTTGCCATAACACTTAAGAGATTCAAGGTCAATCCCAGAGTCTCACAATTTTTTATCTTGCAGCTGGAAATTCCCCTAGCCCAGCTCCTGTAGAGCAACCAATTTCAAAAGCTTTCACTAGGGGAAAACAGTTTCTATTTGTATTAGTACTGTCCTCTTTTAAACAGTGTTCCAATAATCCACAGTTAGTTTCAGTTTTCAGTTACTTTTACTCCTTTAAAAAAAAAACAGCCAGAGACAGTAGAAACAATGTATTCTCTTGTTTAGCTACCTGTCAATGAACGTTCTAAACGCTGTCAATGAACATTCCAAAAGACATCGATCCTGCTAGCAGCCCATTTCCAGGGTCTGAGCGGTGGTATTTTAACTCTCTTGACTCTCTCCTACAGGCATATTCAGTCCACCACTTCCCCCCCTCTTCTCCTGTCTCCAAAGGGGGGGGGGTTAGTTCTTTGCCGATGGGATTTAGTCTTTTTACAAAAGGCTTTCCAAGACTTCAGCTTGCAGGCTCATTGCTTTAGTTTATTTACAAAAGGGGAGGCGGACTTCCTGTATTGAACCTCCCTGTTTCGATGCCAAATTAAACGTTTAAAAATCCAATTCTCCCACTTCAGCTCTACTCACGGGTAATTGCTTTAGAGTCAAATTGTCCACAGGAAAAAGTCAGTGCTCTCCGGCAACAGCTATGCGGCTTCGCTCCGTGGAAGAAGCAGACGATTCGAGGCACCGCGCCGCTCACCCCACGTCGCTCCGGATCCCCGAAACCAGGTTTCTCCGCGAGTAGGGGAGGCGCAAAAGGTGCCCGCCGAATCCCACGTTCACAGGCTTCTCCCGCCTGTGATTTTTACGAGTCTCCGCCTTCGCCGTGGCGGTACAGACCCAAATTCCCACGGGGCAAATTCCTCCCGATCAGAGGAATTCCGCCATTGCCGGAGGCACCAACCCGGAAGTCCCCTTTTTCATCATTTTGAAGCTCTCTCGTTGCAAACTGCCCTGAGATCTGTGGATGAAGGATGGTATACAAATATATACAATGGAGGATTGTGTGTGTGTGTGTGTGTGTGTGTGTGTGTGTGTAAAAATATATGTCTTTTTCAAAAAAAGAATTCTGCCTATGTAACCAGTAACAAAGTGGTGCAGAACTGAGTTATGATCCTTTTTTATTTTAAATTTAAATTTCATATTGGAGTGCTTTGTGTCCTCCCGCACTTCTGGGATCCCTGCTTTCTGACCCTGAAGGCCTCTGCCTTCTCCTTCCTTCTGCTACTGATGCTTCTCTCACCTTCCCTGGAACGATCTATGTGCCCTAGCCTTCTTGTAGGGTCTGAGCAGTTCAGCTAGTGACACTTCTGCCTTCTGTCTCTTCTGTAACATTAAGGCAGCTCCATCAGTCATTGCCCACCAATATTACACATCACTTGGTATACCACAATACAGATCTTAACTAATTCAAAGGAAGCGTAACTGTAGTTTTGCATTGCTACACCAGCCCCTGTGGAAGTTAATTCAAAGCTGCTTGTGTTTCAGTTTCTCAAGCCCTTTTCTTATTTATAGCCATCACTTTAAAAATTATTTTTATTTGGATATTCTTAGATTCCCACAATGTATTTTACAATTCTATTTAAAGTTTGTTCTCCCTCCTTTCCCCCCATTAAGCCAGAGGGCCTTTTGACAATCAGCCAAACTGAAACCCATGCAAACATTTTTGAGACATTCCAGTAAGTGTAAAATGGGTTGTAATACATAATAATAATAATAATAATAATAATAATAATAATAATAATAATTTCTAGTAAGAGGAAAGTCTTGCAATATACAGAAGCAGTGAAACCAAACACTTAAGCTTCATATAAAACAGCAAAGTGAAAACAGTCACACTTTTTAAATAACCCAACTTACGAAAACCATAAAACCCAAGGACAGCAATTAGACATGTTATTAACTTCACATGAGGTGGGTTTTTTTGTATGTTTTTTGGTCTCTGAGCATTAACAAAAGTAGAACTTCTTTGCTGGTTCATTGCCATGGTGTCTCATACTGAATGTAAATGGACTGTGAAAAAAGACTCTATGAATTGAAACTGGAGACACTATATGTACTTTTCCTTGTTTATTTGTTTGTTTTGTATCACAAAAAATCTTTAAGAATAATTAAATTAAACACACACATACATACACAAGACCCCAGTTGTGTTGGTGCTTTGAGGTCATCCCAAATTGTCCTGGTAAGGTTCTCTGAGGATCTTTTTAAGGCACATTTGCAGTTCAACAAATTGTGTGATACAGTTCTCCAGCCACACAATGTCTAAAGGTAAAGGTACCCCTGACCATTAGGTCCAGTCACAGACGACTCTGGGGTTGTGCGCTCATCTCACTTTACAGGCCGAGGGAGCCGGCGTTTGTCCGCAGACAGTTTTTCTGGGTCATGTGGCCAGCATGACTAAGCCGCTTCTGGCGAACCAGAGCAGTGCATGGAAACGCCGTTTACCTTCCCACCGGAGTGGTACCTATTTATCTACTTACACTTGACGTGCTTTCGAACTGCTAGGTGGGCAGGAGCTGGGAGAAAACAACGGGAGCTCACCCCGTCGCAGGGATTCGAACTGCTGACCTTCTGATAGGCAAGCCCTAGGCTCTGTGGTTTAGACCACATCGTCACTCGCGTCCCAAACAATGTCTACAAAGATGCATATATTAGAGGGAAATGTGCATAGACATGCACACATTATTGAAAATAGCATACTTACCAATATGTGTATCTTAATCAAAGCTGTATACAAAAAAGGAAGGTAAAGGTAAAGGACCCCTGGATGGGTAAGTCCAGTCAAAGGTGACTATGAGGTTGTGGCACTCATCTCGCAATAAAGGCTACGTGGCTCTGGGCAGGAAATTGAAGCAATTAAATGCACAAATTGTCATCTCATCTGTCCTCCCAGTTGAACGATGTGGCCCAGGGAGAGAGGGAAAAATAGTGGAAGTGAACAGCTGGCTTCGCAAATGGTGTAAACAGGAACGGTTTGGATTCTTAGATCACGGACTGCAGTTTCTTGAAGACGGACTTCTGGCAAGCGATGGGCTGCACCTCACAGCGGTTGGGAGGAATGTTTTTGCCAAAAATCTCAGAAACCTCATCAGGAGGGCTTTAAACTGACTAATGTGGGGGAGGGAGACAGTGCTCCTGAAGGTAGGAGTCTATCAATTGATGAAGATGATCATCCAAATGTCATAGACCAAATGGAGCAAACAGTATGCAGACCTAGTGGTGGGAGGAAAAAATCCTTGAATAAGAGACACGGGGGAATGATTAATTGACTTCAATGTCTGTACACTAATGCGCAAAGCATGGGAAATAAACAAGATGAGCTTGAGCTCTTGGTACAGCAAACTAAATATGACATAATAGGCATCACTGAAACCTGGTGGGATAAGTCCCACGATTGGAATGTAATAATGGAGGGATACAATCTATTTCAGAGAAACAGACCAGACAAGAAAGGAGGAGGAGTGGCGTTATATGACAGGGATGTGTATACCTGTGAAGAGATCCAAGATTTAGAACCTCAAAGCCAAAGTGAGAGCATTTGGGTCAAAATTAAGGGAGAGAAGAATAACAGAGACCTCATTGTGGGAGTTTACTATAGATCCCCAAGCCAAACGGAGGACATAGATGATGCCTTCCTGGAACAGATGACCAAGCATGCAAAAGGAAGGGAGATAGTAGTAATGGGGGACTTCAATTACCCGGATATTTGTTGGATGTCAAACTCAGCCAAGAGCATAAGGTCAAACAGATTCCTCACTGGCCTTGCAGACAACTTCATTGTCCAGAAAGTGGGAGAAGCAACAAGAGGAACAGCCATTTTAGATCTGGTCCTAACCAATGTTGATGACCTGGTTAGTGGGGTAGAAGTGGAAGGATCATTAGGCGCGAGTGATCATGCTCTTCTGAAGTTTACTATACAGCGGAAAGGAGCAGCCAAGCATACTAGGACTCAATTTCTTGACTTTAAGAAAGACGACTTCATAAAACTTAGGGAAGTGCTGGGTGAGATCCCATGGACAGTAATACTAAAAGGAAAGGGAGTTCATGATGGCTGGGAGTTTGTTAAGAGGGAGATAGTAAAAGCACAACTTCAGGCAATACCAATGAGACGGAAACATGGAAGGTGCCTAAAGAAGCCAGGGTGGCTATCTAAAGAACTTTTAACTGAGTTAAGATTAAAAAAGGATGTGTACAAAAAATGGAAAAGGGGGGAAACCACCAAAGAGGAATTCAAACAAATAGCCAGCACATGTAGACACAAAGTCAGAAAAGCTAAAGCACAGAATGAACTCAGGCTTGCTAGAGAGGTTAAAAGCAACAAAAAAGGCTTTTATGGGTGTGTCCGTAGCAAAAGGAAGAACAAAGAAACTGGGGGGTCACTCAGAGGAGAAGATGGTGAAATGCAAACAGGGGACACAGAAAGGTCTGAACTCCTCAATGCCTTCTTTGCCTCAGTCTTCTCCGATAAAGAAAACAATGCCCGACCTGAAGAATTTGGAGCAAATGATTCAGCAGAGGAAACACAGCCCAGAATAACTAAGGAGATAGTACAAGAATACTTGGCTAGTTTAGATGTATTCAAGTCTCCAGGGCCAGACAAACTGCATCCAAGAGTATTAAAAGAACTGGCAGATGTGATCTCAGAACCACTGGCAGTCATCTTTGAGAATTCCTGGAGAACAGGCGAAGTCCCGGCAGACTGGAGGAGGGCAAATGTTGTCCCTATTTTCAAAAAGGGGAAAAGAGAGGACCTAAATAATTATCGCCCAGTCAGTCTGACATCAATACCAGGGAAGATTCTGGAGCAGATCATTAAGAAAACAGTCTGTGAGCACCTAGAAAGGAATGCTGTGATCACCAACAGTCAGCATGGATTTCTGAAAAATAAGTCATGTCAGACTAACCTGATCTCGTTTTTTGACAGAATTACAAGCCTGGTAGATGAAGGGAACGCAGTGGATGTAGCCTACCTTGATTTCAGCAAGGCATTTGACAAGGTGCCCCATGATATTCTTGTAAAGAAGCTGGCAAAATGCGGTCTTGACTATGCTACCACTCAGTGGATTTGTAACTGGCTGACTGACCGAACCCAAAGGGTGCTCATCAATGGTTCCTCTTCATCCTGGAGAAGAGTGACTAGTGGGTGCCACAGGGTTCTGTCTTGGGCCCGGTCTTATTCAACATCTTTATCAACGACTTGGATGATGGACTCAAGGGCATCGTGATCAAATTTGCAGATGACACCAAACTGGGAGGGGTGGCTAACACCCCAGAGGACAGGATCACACTTCAAAACAACCTTGACAGATTAGAGAACTGGGCCAAAACAAACAAGATGAACTTTAACAGGGAGAAATGTAAAGTATTGCACTTGGGCAAAAAAAATGAGAGGCACAAATACAAGATGGGTGACACCTGGCTTGAGAGCAGTACATGTGAAAAGGATCTAGGAGTCTTGGTCGACCACAAACTTGACATGAGCCAACAGTGTGACGCGGCAGCTAAAAAAGCCAATGCAATTCTGGGCTGCATCAATAGGAGTATAGCATCTAGATCAAGGGAAGTAATAGTGCCACTGTATTCTGCTCTGGTCAGACCTCACCTGGAGTACTGTGTCCAGTTCTGGGCACCACAGTTCAAGAAGGACACTGACAAACTGGAACGTGTCTAGAGGAGGGCAACCAAAATGGTCAAAGGCCTGGAAACGATGCCTTATGAGGAACGGCTAAGGGAGCTGGGCATGTTTAGCCTGGAGAAGAGGAGGTTAAGGGGTGATATGATAGCCATGTTAAAATATATAAAAGGATGTCACATAGAGGAGGGAGAAAGGTTGTTTTCTGCTGCTCCAGAGAAGCGGACACGGAGCAATGGATCCAGACCACAAGAAAGAAGATTCCACCTAAACATTAGGAAGAACTTCCTGACAGTAAGAGCTGTTCGACAGTGGAATTTGCTGCCAAGGAGTGTGGTGGAGTCTTCTGCTTTGGAGGTCTTTAAGCAGAGGCTTGACAACCATATGTCAGGAGTTCTCTGATGGTGTTTCCTGCTTGGCAGGGGGTTGGACTCGATGGCCCTTGTGGTCTATTCCAACTCTATGATTCTATAAGGCAAAGATGGGGGGAAACTGGTGCAGATTATGAGCAGAGAAGAGAGGTGTTGCAGAGATCGGGAAGTCTCAAGCTCCCATATTAATCTAAAATAAGCAGCTAGATTGTTTACCAAAAGCATCTACTTTATTTCTTTGGGGTAGGAGGAGAAAGAGAAGGGGGGCAGGGATATGGTAGAAATAAAAAGTGTCACATTTCCCCCAGTCAAGTGTGTGTGTGTGTGTGTGTGTGTGTGTGTGTGTGTGTGTGTGTGTGTATGCATATTTCCAGCCCAGGTGGTCAGTGCTGAAAACATAACTGTGTTGTTCTTTGAAAATATCACTTTGCTTAAAAATGAAGCCAATCAGATACTTCTGGATTCACATGAGAGGCATCTTCCCTCACAAAAAAATAGCTGATATCTCCAGAAAAAAGGACAAAATGCCTTTGCTTTTATGTTGGCAGCATTTGATGTGTGCTGGTCTCTGGTGCCTTGTGGAAGGAGACGCATCTTGCAAAACCAAATTGGACCCTCCTCTGGATGGCACAGAATGCGGAGCAGACAAGGTAATCCCCCTAAGGGAGAATTTATTATTTATTTGCTGTGTCTCTATGCTGCCTGATAGCATTTTTTTTCTAGCTAGTCGACAGTATCAGTTTTCTAAGAGTTGCCCTTCCACTTGCTTTTCAAGACCATTTTCTACTCAGATAATGTTTGTGCATGTTTTCTTAGGAATCATTGTGTGGGGTGTGCTTTAATTACATTATGGAAAATAGTTGGTGAACCTCAATACAGTAGACCAGAAACTTACGTGGGGGTTACATTCTGGGGGTCTTGCGCACAAAGGCAAAATTGTGCAGTCAGGAAGACACACACCCTGAAATTGAAACCCCATCCCTACCTGTTTAATGCTGTTGCACTGAGCAGATAAGATCTTGGGAGCCTCAGAAGGCCTTCCAGGGTCCTCATGCTACTCTCCTAGAGGCTGGTAAGTGCAAGGCAGAGGGCATAGAAATTTCCACAGCAGGAAAGCCTAGCACAGAAATATCTTTTTAAGTCCTTTGCCTTGCTTTCCAGGCTCTGGGAAGGTTGTACAAGTGCTCTGGATGCTGCTGTGAAATCTCACAAAGCCCCTTCTGAGGGCTTTTTTCAGGTCTCCCATCATTCATTCATTCATTCATTCATTCATTCATTGGCAAAGTGTGCAAGGCTGTGATCATGTAAGTTAACTGCACGTAAGTTTTGGCCCTACTGTACTCTTACTATTGGCAGTATCAGTATCTGATACTGGTGTCTTATTATTGTATTGAAGAATCCTCTAAGCAGCTGACTACAGGCTTCCAGATAAGGTTTCCCCCCAAAAAATCTTCCTCAGTGTTCTCTTGCTTCTCCAATAAGCAGAGCAGGCTTGTGTCTCGGAACAGATAAATCAGACAGGCTGTCTGTCTTTGTTAGAGCCTGCCCCAACCAGCCGACATAGTGCTCCAAACGATTTTCCTTGCTTACATCATCCAAACTGAAATCCTACATCCCATAAACCCTTTTGTCTCTGCCTACTAACACACAGCTGGAGGAGGGGTCCCATCCATCTTCCTCTGGCATATTTCTCAGAATGATTGCTTTATTATTAGGCTGCCTATCAGTATGTTTTTTTACCATGTTTCCTATTATGTTTTTATCACTGATGTTCTGTGATGTGTTTTTAATGTTGTACACCACCCCGGGAGCTTTTGATAAAGGGCGGTATATAAATTGAATAAATAATAATACTATCACCTTAAAAGTGTTTCAAGGCCCTGACTGCAGTTTTTACAACTGGGAGGACTTCAGGAATATTTATCTCCAATATTTATTTACCCAATTCCAAGAGGATATTGCCACCGCAAGGGTCCAGAACTATGGGCACACACTCCAACCATGAAGTTCATTGAGTGACCTGGTGCTGGTCACCATCTCTCAGGGTTGATATGAAGATAAAAAGATGAGAAGCATGTTTACCACCTTGAGTTGCCGGTGGTAATGCTGGTATATACCTGTAATTTCTCTTTATTTCAACTTAACAAGTGCTTCCACTTGTGCTTAACTACATCCTTGTAGCCATTTCCTTATTTGTTTGATGGGTCTCAAAGCACCTGTGGCATTGAAGTCATTGGCCACACTATTCTAACCCCTGTTACATTCCAGTGGTGCCGAACTGGGGAGTGTGTCAGCAAAACTCCCATCCCCGAACATGTAGATGGAGACTGGAGCATGTGGAGCCAGTGGAGCATGTGCAGCAGGACATGTGGGACCGGTGCCAGATTCAGACAACGCAAATGTGACAATCCACCGTAAGTTGCCTCATTCCAATGAGACATTAAAGCCTGAAGGCATCTTATGTAAACTAGGACGCTGCTTTATGCTGAGTCAGACTGTTGGTCCATCTAGTTCAGTACAGCCTACCCTGACTGGCAGCAGTTCTCCAGGGTATCAGCTATCTTCTGGTAGTACCTGGAGATGCCTGGAATTGGACCTAAGGTCTTCTGCATGCAAAACAGATGCTTTGGCTGAACCAAACCAGGGTTGGACAGTGCCTTGACAGGAGACCTCCTGGTCCTGGGGACCCTATGTATGCCTCCTTGAGTGTCACATAAAAGCTGTAGTATACAAATGTATTAAATAAAGTAAGCTGTGGAAGAGGCCAAAAGATGCAGCCGTACTTCAGGAGGTTGTTCTGCTTTCCCTGCCTTTTCCTCATTTCTTTTGTGCATAAGCTAACTCTGCAGAACACATCACTCAAAGCTGCAACATTGCTCAAGGCCCAATACTATGAAAAATTACAGAAATTACCATGCTGTGCGCCAATCTCATCTATAGTTGCCTAGATGGTACACGCTATGTGGATATCTGGGGTCAAGAAAATCTGCTTGAGCAGACAAGAAATGTAGTGTGTGCATCAACTTCAGTAAAACTAAATCTCTCTGGTGCCCCTTACTTTAACGCACCAGATTTTTGCGCTGATTTTTCACATTCTTTTGCTCATGTAAGTTCTTGGCTCGTAAATGGCACGTGATCCTGTTTCACTCTCACTCTATAGATTCACTTTATATTCCTGTCTGCATTCTTTGTTCTTCTGCAGCTGGTTTATTTGCTGTCCAAAACTATTGATTTAAGATTTAAAAAATACTTCGTTTAGGGAATTCAGTAATGCTGGTGGTGGTGTTCTCTGCAATGGATGGAGGAGAAAATTGATTTTGTTCAATCTTCCAAAACAATATGCAAATCAAAACCCAGCCATCCCACTTTCCTGAATTTCCCCCTAAAATTCTTACCTTTTCCTGAATTTTGCACTGCTGTTCTCTGGCCACATAAAGAGTACAAAAATGCATATACTGGGTAAATGTGCGTGCCTCAGGGAAAATAACATACAAAAAATGTGTTATATTAAGAAAAAGTGCTTTGCAAAAATGTGTATATTAGGAGAAATTTACACTCAAATGTTGATGAATTTTGAGGAAGGTTCTTTTTTAAATTACTAAAGGGACAAGGGGAGGGGTAAAAAGAGCTGTGGCTCAGGCCCCACCCCTAATGACATGTGTCTCCTCTGATCCCGGAATTAGCATGGATGTCTATGGCAGGGAAACCTGTGCATCTAGGCGTTCCTGAGTCCTGGAGCCCTCCATTATCAGGGTTCCAGGAGCCAGAGAAAATGAACCTAAGAAGAGCCCTGGTGGATCATGCCAAAGGCCCAACTAGTCCAGCATCCTGTTCTCACAGTGGCCAACCAGATGCCCATAGCAAGCCCACCAGAATGACCTGAGCGCAACAGCACTCCCTCCTCTTTTGTTTCCCAGCAAAGGGAATGTGCAGAAGCTGGGACAGGGCTGGGGGAAACCCCGAGTCATCTGCCAGGGGCAGAGGTGAGACTTCACAGCCCTTTCCTCCCCACATTGCTCCTTCACGTGAATAACGTCTGAGTGATTTGGTGGCAAAGGTGGGATAGGAATCCTGGGTTTGCTAGCTCACAGTTCAGCATCTTAGCTACCATGATACTACTCTCTCAAGAGTTTTGTCTGCCTTCCTTCCTTCCTTCCTTCCTTCCTTCCTTCCTTCCTTCCTTCCTTTGCCATTGATGTATTTTCATTTCTAACAGGCATTTGCCTCCTTTTCAAAAAAGAGCACAAGCACACATGCAGTTGGCTTGCAACAGGTCCAGCTATTCATCCATCTAGCTCAGTATTGCCTGTTCTGACTAAGCATAGCCTCAGGCAGAGGAGGGTGTTTGTGCCACTTGCAAGCTGATCCTACCTGGTCTCCATGCTGGGCAGGAGAAAGCCCCTCCCCCCTGAAATTGCAGGGAGTTGCTGCTAATCAGAGTAAATTCTGGACTAGATGGAGCCATGGTCTGACTCAGTGCCATAAGGTGACTTTCTGTGTTCTTATTCTTTTAAATAGAAATGTCAGAAATGGAGCCTAGGGCTGGGACCTTCTGCGTTCATAGTAGATGCTCTATCACTGAGCTGTGGCCCTTCCCCAACTTCGTTGATTAAACACACGTGTGTGTGTGTGTGTGTGTGTGTGGTAGTGGCATGGTTCTTCACAAAAGACACTCTGCTCCTGGCATGGTGACGCAGATGAGTTCCAGCTGCAGATTGGAATCTTTTATGGAAATTCTGCCTGGCTAAGAAGGATTTAGGAACTGGATGTTTTAGGCCTTATTTAGATAACGAGGATTAGATCCAGGGAGCTTTAGCATGAGCTTCTCCCACATGTAGCATCTGAGACAGGAAAGCATTCGGGTTTGGATTTTATTCAGCAGATTCTATTAACAAGGTAACTTGTGTATACAGAGATCATGTTCCCCACCCATACTGTGCAACCATTTTGCATGCTAGAACTCAGCAGCTGTGTTAAATGTAAAGAGCTTTAGAAATCAATGAAGGTGGTAAGTGGATGTTATAAATGACAGCCCAGTGTGGTGAGTTTTGAGTTAAGGAGGGCCAGTAGCTGAGTGCTGGATCATATGTTCTGCATGCAGAAGGTCCCAGGGTCAATTTCTAGCATCTGGTTGAAGAATCTTTTGGCTGCAAAGGACCATTGCCTCAGATATTGGACAGATGCTACCCATTGAAGTAGATCCTGCGGTTCACAAGCTCTTCCACCTCCAGACCGCTTGAAAAATTCTAAGGAACCTAATGGATTATATAATAAACGTTTTTGTTCTGTAAACCAAAGCACATGCATAACTCTTAATAACTGTAGTCTTTCTTTCAAATGCAGTGGGTTTGCTTGTTTTCATGAGCAAAGTCATGCAAAGTCAACTTCACATAAAGTTGTTTATCAGCTTTACTCTTGGGACAGGTTCAGCATTTATCTCACTTCTGTATTTAGAATTGAAGGTGATAAGTAATGAAGATCCCAAGTCTTTCACCAGCAGCATACTATGAAAATCATGAGCACTGTTTGTTAGCTTGTTTGATAAGCCAGCCCTGCTCAAAGCAGCCTGTTTCCATCATCTGGAAAAAAGTAAATAAATAATGGCCAGGGCCAAGTACAGATATTCTCAATTGTTCTGCATCCTTACAATGGAACATCTGATTGAAGCTTGTGGTCCACAGGCCAATGGTTGAAAGCCACTGCAATAGAGAGTAGTGGGCTCGATGGGCTCTTGTTCTGACTCCCCATCAGGCAGCTTCCAGGGTTACAGTGCCATAGTCGGCAGAAAGGTACCTTTTAGAGAGGAATGAGGACTAGTGGTTTTGTTGGTTAACCTTCACCTCCCAGTTAACTGGCCAGAAAATTCTGCTGACACAAATGCTGCTTATTTCATGGCAGTGTTTTTTAAAAAAAATATTTTAGTGGTTGGAATTAAGAGTGGTTGGAGTCCTGTTGGATTCCAAGAAGGGTACATATGGTCCAGTATTCTGTTTAAAACCGAGGGTCTTGCAGATACTACTGGGAAGCCAGAAGCAGGGATTAAAGGTGATGCTCCCCAAAGCTGATTTTAAGAGGTGTACTTCTTCTGGGAATGCATGTTCCATTTCCCTATCATGATTAATATTTGGTAGACCTCTCCTGGGAAGTTGTCTTTCACAAGCCTTACTTTTTTCCCTCCTTTGAGAGCTCATCTAGCCTTAAAGGTAAAGGGACCCCTGACCATTAGGTCCAGTCATGGCTGACTCTAGGGTTGCGGTGCTCATCTCACTTTATTGGCCAAGGGAGCCGGCATACAGCTTCCAGATCATGTGGCCAGCATGACTAAGCCGCTTCTGGCAAACCAGAGCAGCGCACGGAAACACCGTTTACCTTCCCGCCGGAGTGGTACCTATTTATCTACTTGTACTTTTACGTGCTTTCGAACTGCTAGGTTGGCAGGAGCAGGGACAGAGCAACGGGAGCTCACCACGTGACAGGGATTCGAACCGCCAACCTTCTGATCGGCAAGTCCTAGGCTCTGTGGTTTAACCCACAGCGCCACCCGCATCTAGCCTTAGAGCAACTCAAATTGCTAAAATTCTGCTCAGACAGACACATGTGCTTCCAAGGTCTACAGTACATTCTCCCTTTGCTAGGTTAAAAACGCACACAAGTGTGTTACTTCAAATATGACAAAACAGCCCTCCTGCGTGTGGGGCCTCCTCTGGTTCATTCTGCTGAGTGGGATCCTCTAGTTCCATCTCTGAGTTCTACCCTGAAAACAGCATCGCATTTATGATCCGTTAGCTGTCTCCTGCTAATTGGCTACCCATGCTTTTCTCCACTAACAGCCCTGGACCCGGAGGCAAAAACTGCCGTGGCACGAGTGTCGAACACACAGTTTGTGAAAACCTGCCCTGCCCCAAAGGGGTGCCCACATTCCGAGACCAGCAGTGCCAGACTCATGAGAGGTACACCAACAAGAAGAAAAGCCTTTGGACTGCTGTCATCATGGATGGTACATTTCTGTACGCTTGTACATTATTTCCCCCTGCCTCCCACCCTTCAGTACGGTTTTTTATTTTTATGGTTTTGTTTATGTATTATTTTAAACTTACTAATTCGGAGTAACTAAGTGATATACACGTATGTGTGGCAATTCATTTAGAATATATACTGTGCTGGCTTTTCAATGACCAAATAGGCCAGTAGTGTTGTTTTGGTGGTGATAGCTTAGATAATACAACTTGCTTATTTATATTTATATTATGGTTTATAAGATTTTTTTGCCCACCTTTCATCATAAAGTTTCAGGGCAGGTTATAGCAATGTAATATCTAGTTACATAAACAGATGCAACTGTTATAATTATAAAAACAAATTAAACCTACTATTGTACTGCATTTTCTTCTACGGTGTTCCGTGTGATTGTTGGGGGCCAAGCATTCGGAATTGCATTGCCTGTGGGTTTGGTCTCCATGTTTATATAAATTAGTACATGTAAATTTACATCTTTTACCACACAAAATAGTGGGTTGTATCCAAAGTAGCACTATTTGCTAGCATAAGGATTTCTGCTTGCGCAGCGGAACACCCTCCCACTCCCCCCCCCCGGTCCCCTAGGTCTAAAGGGAAGGGAAGGAAGTCCCATTGCACAAGGATAAATTCTTGCACTGACAGTTCACATTAATTGAGTACCATCTTATCTGTTGTATATCATATACTTGTCCCAATAATTTTCAAGTGCTTTGGGTACACGACATGACTAAAGTCAATATTCTTGCATGGTGTTTTGTGTGTATGTGTGTATTTGTTTTTCAGATAAGCCCTGTGAACTTTATTGCTCCCTGTTTGGAAAAGATTCTCCTGTGTTGGTGTCTGACAGGGTAGTTGATGGTACACCATGCGGGCCTTACGAGACTGACCTCTGCGTTCATGGCAAGTGCCAGGTGGAGTAACTTTTTTGTTATTCTCTCTAAGCAATAATATTTGCCTTGTGCATGACTTAACTATGGAAGATGATAATAATGAGGATATGTTAAGCTTCAGCAAAGGCATTTCTGTTAGGAAAGGCTAGCGGGCAGCATAAAGTGTGCTCAGGGAATTGCTGGAACTGTGACTATGCTTAGCTGTGATTACATCCTCTTGCAGGACCACAGGGCCTCAGTTTTCAGGTCGAGAACTGTTTATTTGAAAATACCCCCACATGAAAATTATGCCCCTAGGTCACATCTTCCTGCTGCAGTGAGAATTCTTGAAAGCTAGAAGAAATGTGAATTTGCACAGATGGCGCAGTCTTCTAAAATGCAGGTTATGAAGACGTTTTCATATTGAACCAAAGTTCACCTGACCGTATATATGCAAAGCTAGGTTTCTATGCTAAGCATTGTTTATTTTATTTTATTTCATTTCATTTATCTCACAAGATTTATATACCACTTACAACCTCAACATGTTTTTCAAAAAGAATAAAACAATTAAATTATTGGTCAAAAAAACAAACAGTGAAAACCAACTATTTAGAACATAAAAAGTGTGGGTGTTGCCACCCTAAAAGACTGTTTTGTTTTGTTTTTTACAAATGCATTGAAGTATTATGTTGTACCTGTAACAGTCCCAGTTCTATAGATTGAAGCAGCCAAGTGGGCATGTATGGGGTAAGGCAATCTTGCAAGTAAGCAGGTCCAAAGGTATTAAGGCAACGTTTCTCAAACTTGGGTCTCCAGCTGTTGTTGTACTACAAACTCCCATCATCCCTGACCACTGGTTCCTGCTAGCTAGGGATGATGGAAGTTGTAGTTCCCAATTTGGGAACCCAAATTTAAGAAGCACTATATTAAAGGCTTTATATACTAGTAGCAACACCTTGAATTTGGACCGCTAGCACATTGGCAACTAGTGCAGGTCTCTGACCAGAGGTGTTATATGCTGACAGGGTTTCACTTCTGTCAGCAATTGTACAATCTGCACAAACTATAGCTTCCAGATCAAGCACAAGTGAAATCCCCAAATGGAGTGCATTGCAGTAACCCAATATTGCATGATGATGTGCACTTGGTATGTAAGACTTGAACAGCTGGAGGTGGTTAAGTGATGTTCTTCAAGGGTATTTGCTCAATAGCTCAAGCTTCTTCTGGGGGACATCTAGTGCATCTTCTGGTTTCTTTGGATTCTTGTGGCTGCCAACTTGGCCAACTCCTAGGCACACCCCAACCTTCTCAAACACCATTTGCTAACATCTAATTTATTGACACAATTTGGGTTGTTGTTTTTAATCAGTGACCTGGATGTAGGCTACTTGGAGAACTATCTGACCTTGTTGTAAAAATATACCCTAAGTAAACAAACACAGTTACCTGCATTTCTTGCACACAGGCGCGCACGCACACACACCTTCTTTTAATAGGCATGAGCATTTTCTTCTTGATTCAACTGTTTCCACCACTGATCATTATTCTCTACTTTATACAATAATTCTCTCTTTGTAACATCCCAGCTGGTTGCTGAATTCAATAATAGCATCTTTAAATACTCTAAAGTTCTATGTGAGTGTTGGAAAATATCCAAAAACAAGAATGATTTGAGAATCGGGTTAGCAATGTTTATTAAGAGCACCTCTAGCTTCCCCTCACCCCAAGTTTTGGAATCTTGCCCCTTGTACAGTATTCTTTTTTCTTTTCTTTTTTACTTGCAAAATGTAAGCCCTTTCCCAATGGAGTTTAAAAGAAGGGATTTAACAACATCTAAATTTCTGTAACAGCCATCACAGATGTTTTGCAAAAGGCAGTCACCCAATATCGTAAGGCAGTGCTCCCAAGACAACAGCTAAATGGCCCTGATGTACGTGGGAGCCAAAAGACACTTAGGATGCAGTCCAAATCCCTGACCAGCAGTGGCAGGGTTTAATGGAGTATAGTAGCCACTGCCGCATCCACAGCCCTTCCACCCGTGCCAGGTGGGGGAGGGGGCAGGAGTAGTTCCATTACACCTGCACTGGAGTCTAAGGTCGGAGGAGAAATTTGATGCAGTTTGCATTTAAAGGCAAAGCTGCCTAATTTATACTTTCCAAAACAAGCAGAACACAGTCATTTTTTGAAATTCTACAAAATATGCAATGCAGTTCTCCATGTGTACATAAATGCATATACAGTACTGTACTAGGGTAAATTGTGTGTGTAAATGCATATCATGGGAGGGACGCGGGTGGCGCTGTGGGTAAAACCTCAGCGCCTAGGACTTGCCGATCGTATGGTCGGCGGTTCGAATCCCCGCGGCGGGGTGAGCTCCCGTCGTTTGGTCCCAGCTCCTGCCCACCTAGCAGTTCGAAAGCACAATTAAGTGCAAGTAGATAAATAGGTACCGCTTTCTAGTGGGAAGGTAAACGGCGTTCCGTGTGCTGCTCTGGTGCCAGTTCGCCGGAGCAGCTTTGTCACGCTTGCCACGTGACCCGGAAGTGTCTGCGGACAGCGCTGGCTCCTGGCCTCTAGAGTGAGATGAGCGCACAACCCTAGAGTCTGTCAAGACTGGCCCGTACGGGCAGGGGTACCTTTACCTTTTAAAGTGCATATCATAGTGAAAATAACATACAAGCATTCATATTATTTTATTATTGTTAGCCTCCCTGAGCCCGGCTTCGGCTGGGGAGGGCGGGATATAAATAAAAATTTATTATTATTAGAGGGGGAATTTTTTTCTTCTTACCGTGAATTTCAGTTTACAGATTGGGGAAATGACATTCCTGATAGGGATGACTCCCCCTTCTAGAGACAGGCAGGGTCTTCAGATTCTTGTGTCCTCTTCAGGGGGGAGGAGTCATCCGGTCTCTCCATACTGAGTGGCAGGCACTTAAGCAGAACCCACAGGTTCACAAGGGAGGAAAACACTCATATACACCGTAAGATATTAGGTGAAAGCACAAAACTAATTCTCCAGAACGCCTCCCCATACCCAGCTGCAACCAATCACAACCTCCACCTAGGGTTGACAAATGCTGACGTGAATCAGGCCAAAGGAGGGCAGAATGTTGGCAAAATTCTCATTGATCTTTTAATAGATCCGTTTTGCAGTTTCCCTTTCTAACAGCAACTTTAGCCCTACCCAACAACACCTTTTCTAATGTCCATTTTTCCCTTCGCAGTCCTGTGCTTAATCAAAACAGACCCCTTTGCAAATACTTTCCATCAAAATAATGAAGAACCTCTTGTTATCATTAGAAAATCGGCTGTGATGGGATCATCGGATCAGCTGCCAAAGAAGATCGTTGTGGCATCTGCAATGGAGATGGCAAAACCTGCAAAGTGGTGAAAGGAGACTTCAACCATACTAAAGGGATGGGTGAGTAGATACTGGGCAGTCTCAGTAGCTTGGCATGGGAGAAATGAAATGCAAAAAAAGTCTGTGCCTGCAGAAGTTAAGGCATGTGCTGCATTCTGAGTGCAAAGTTAAGAAATTCAACTTGTTAATAGCAATGTGATACTCAGCTTGATACAGGTATTGACTGATGTCACTCAATTTTGATTCAGACTTTGCGGTTTCAAGACACTCTGCCCCAAAGGTCTTTACATCCCAAGGCTATCGCCTTGCGCTGTCAGATTTCAGAAGGATAGCTTTGAATCTACTGGTCATTATTGTTCCCTGTGTGCTTCCATCTTGTTTCACAATGAACAGATGCATAGTCCAAAGCTCATGCAGATCAAGAGTGAAGACAAGTGGCAGACAAGGCATGCTGTGAACTACCATTTAGAATAAATGTGTGTGCCTGCATTGCCACTGTACTATGAACATGTGGTGTTGTGATTTTCAGCCCTTGGGTGGCCATGTATCCTACCTTACAGACACCATTCCTCCATCTAAAGGAGTTCCAGAGGACAGTCCTTCACTTCAAGGTGCCTTCTGTCTGGTTCAAGGTAAAGAACCGTAAGAAAGCAGAGGCCTTGAAATTGCCCAGCAACAGTTAGCAGGCCAGGCATAAAAATCACTTGGTCAGTCTTTTCCAGGATGGTGAGATGTATTGTATTTCTATGTCAATTATAATAACTAAAACAGCATGTACATGTTTTATGCAAATCTATGTGCTCTTTTTTGGCAATGCTCTACCCCCCACTTTCATTGACTCAATCGTTTTAATTGGTTGGTGCACAAGGAACAATCTTGGCTATGGGTTTCAAAGAATTCCCAGAAATTATTATGGGTTGTTGATTTATTATGTTAATATTTTGGTTTTATTATTGCTGTTGTTAGGAACAGTGTATGTGAAACATGTTTTTGAATACTGGATGATATTTTCTGTTTTATTAACTGCTTTGGATCCCCTTTGAGAGGGGGAATAAAGTAAGGGTACAGTTCTTTAAAATAATAAAACAATTTATAAAAATGAGATCCATTCTCTTGTGCATTTCCCATTCATTGCAACAAAGCTCGTCTGGGGTTAACCGTTAAGAGTTGCAGTGTTTGGCATAATCCTAACTTGGCCGCATCTGCCATGACTACTAATATCTCCAAGGTGGGCCAAGGACAGACTGTGAAATGGCATATCAGAATTTTATTTATTTATTTAGGCTATTTATGAATCACCTTTCCTTCAAAAATAGTTCAGGGCAATGCACGACAAGCAAAAATTTAAAATGCAATTGAATATCAGTTCAAATAGAAGTTCTACAAGTAGAACTGGTTAAAACACTGCATGAAGCTACATTGGAAATAACCAAGTGGTGGAGGAGGGCAGGTGTGTGTGTGTGTGTGTGTGTGTGTGTGTGTGTGTGTGAACTATTTCACCAGTTCAGTTAGTATCTACATTCTTGAAGGATAGCAGCATCATGCTTCCTTTTTTCCCCTTGAAAAAATTAATGCCATAATCCATGAGGACAATGAACGGTGGCAGTGATGGGGGGCCTTTGGCATCCCCTCTGGTGCTGTGGTTAAACATGGTGGCAGCTAGAACCGTTTAATATTTTCCTGCTCTTAATGACCACTTACCGCCTTGCTGGTGAGTAGCAGTTGCAGCCTGACGCAGCGCCTCCTCTTTCACCCAGACATGCAGCACTATTTTAGAATGTTTCCCCGTCCACTCTGGCCGCCGTGGAGGCTCACAGGTTCTCGCTAAACCCCTCCTTCAAATGAGCCAATCCATTGGTGGCGGGGGGGGGCATGGCCATCTACTTAGCCTAGCCAACCACTCGGCACAGCATCCAGTCAGCTGGGAGCGTCACCCACCCTTCCCTTCATTAATAGTTGATTACTGCTCTAACCATTTCTTTTCAGCTAGGCAGGCTTTGCTGTAGTCTTGTGATGGTTGCCGTTTTCGGAGCCAGGAAGGAATTTTCCTTGCTCTGCAGGTTTCGCCTTCCCCATAGCATTAGTCACAGCTTTGGCGGTTTAGGCCTTGGGCAGAATCCTGTAGTTTTTCATCTAATCGGGGTGTGGTGAAGTGGTGACTCACCCACTCTTATTCTCTGCGGTGGTGTTAACAGGGTACCCCATTAGAGGGGTCTGGAGGGAAGTGTCTGTCCAAAGAGCCAACTGCGTAGTGCCAGCGGGCCATAGAGCTTCCCTCGGCGATAAGGGGCCATCCACGTAAACCTGCGTTTTGCAGTGGTAAAGGTAAAGGGACCTCTGACCATTAGGTCCAGTCGTGACCGACTCTGGGGTTCCGGCGCTCATCTCGCTTTATTGGCCGAGGGAGCCGGCGTACAGCTTCCGGGTCATGTGGCCAGCATGACTAAGCAGCTTCTGGCGAACCAGAGCAGCGCACGGAAACGCCATTTACCTTCCCACTTGAGTGGTACCTATTTATCTACTTGCACTTTGACGTGCTTTCAAACTGCTAGGTTGGCAGGAGCAGGGACCGAGCAATGGCAGCTCACCCCGTCGCAGGGATTCGAACCGCTGACCTTCTGATCGGCAAGTTCTAGGCTCTGTGGTTTAACCCACAGCGCCACCCACATCCCTTGCAGTGGATCCACCCCCAAATAGACCCTGTCATGCCTCAGTTCCCCCAGCAGGGGGGCTGAGAGGGATACACGCCCAATGCCTATGCCAAAGCTTCCTACAGCTGAAATCAATAATGTTGTGGCCATTTAAATCCCAGACAGTTGTTGTGTCCATTTATTTTACTCAGCAGTTAGGCGCGCCGGGAGGGGGAACTGTGGCTGGGCACGCAATGTTAATTGCTGCTCTTTTATTTTATGCTATAATAAAATGTGTTGTTATAATAAAATGTGTTGCATAACCTTTTTTCTTTTCTGAGGTTGTTGCTGATTTCTTGTTGTCTGATCTTGTGGTGTTTAGTGTCACTGGCTTTGGCCGCAATAAAACTTGACTTGACTTGTGTTGCATATTTAAAATATATAAATGTAAAAGTTATAATTGAACTTGGTCAGATATTTAAATTTTATAAGAAAATAATTCATTTTTTAAAATGCAGCATGTTATAAATTTTACTTATATTGCACAATTCTGCTGAATGCTGGTGACACACCTCTGCTTAGAGATACACTTGCATGCACTTTGTTGGATATAGCAAAAAGCTATTTGGAATGAAACTGTGTAATATCTGCACACTGGGCTCCACTGAATGACCTCATATTTTGTGACTGCTGACTCATGAAAACAGAGTGAGTGTTGTAACTAAACCCATGCCAATTCCTTTCTTTTTCTCAGTATCCAATAGTCAATGTAAGAAGGTTTCCACGTGTGTGATGGCAAAGGCAAAGGGAGTCCCCAAGTGTTTCTCGTGTAAGAAGCCTGGTTGCTCTGTGTGGTGCTTCTGGGGTAGATGCTGTTTGGTGTTGGGTCTCTCTCTCTCTCTCTCTCCTCTGGTTGGATCCAAACATGGAAATGGTATTTTTCTAAAGGAAGGAAGGAAGGAAGGAAGAGCTGTTGATAAATGTGAAAGCCTTTTGCATCTACATTCAGCACGACTTGCCAAGATTGCAACCAAAATACACAAATCCCTTCTTTATAAGGATCTTTTGGCTGTCCTATGTGAAAAATCACATCTTGGGAAATTCATTATCCTTGCTTCTTGCCTTGGTCTTTCTGATGTAACGCTTAACTTTTAGAGTTGGCTGTGTTTCAGCTGTAAAGGCTTATAGAACAAATAGGGTAAATTGCTAGATTATGCAGTAGTGAAGTGGCATTGTCAAAGGTGCGGGTTTCTTTTGTGATAGTCACAGCCACACACTCTCACATCCATGCCCCTTCTAAGATTATACAATAATGTAGTAATAATAATAATAATAATAATAATAATAATTTATATCCCGCCCATCTGGCTGGGTTTCCCCAGCCACTCCGGGTGGCTTCCAACAAAATATTAAAATACAGTAGGCCGTCAAACATTAAAAGCTTCCATAAACAATAAAAATAATGAGGGATGAATTGTAATAATCAGTGCTGATCTCCTTGGGTTCCCTTTTAGCTAGATCTACTATTTTCTGAGCACATACTGCTCTTTGTCTTCTGTGATGTTCCATTGTACATAACAGAACTTGCACACCGTATGTTTTCAGTGTTCCTAAATGCTTAGCTTTGGAACGTACAGTGGGTAAAGAGCTCCCCTTTCATGCTGATTGGCTTGAGACAGGGACACTGCTGGAGAAATAGCAGCGTATCTTTGATCCTCCGCCTGCCTTGACCCCTGACAACTACACCACTGAGTTTATGCCTTTCACCTGAGCAGCCCAGTGAGTTTATAGTCCTCACTAAAGTTTGAGTGCACCATCTCTTATTCTATGCATCTGCCACACAGGTGAGAAGCTTACACAATGCCTAGCAGGGAGCAGCAACGGAGGGGGTGCACTTTGCTCAAGGACACACAACCAATCTTCTATATCCCCATTTGGGGGTCTAAAAATGTGTGGGAGTGAGCTGGAATATTGAATGGAAAAGGGGAAAAGAAGCATTATGGGAACCTGTTGCCTTCCAGATGTTGGACTGCTAGTTGTCAGGACCACATCAGCTTATACTCGCATGCTCCTTATTTGTTTTAATTATTTAAAAGCTTTTCTAAATCCGCTTAATGTTTTTTAAATCTCTAAGCACGATATGCAATATAGAACACTGTTCATTAAAACAAAAATACAACATAAAACCAATAAAAAGTATAAAAGCAAATAAAACAAAGATTCAGGGGATTCCTCTTAAAACAAGACCCGATCTTATGGGTCGAGGAAAGCCAAGGCAAAAAGACAAGTCATCACAAGACGTCTGACGCCTCTGATGGTTGCTGTATCACATTTGGCAGAGGGGAAGGGCATTCCGCAGTACAGGCAAAAGCAGAAAATGCCTGTTTCCAGGTCACCACCCTTTGATATACTGTAATTTCCCCAGATCTAAGTGATCTTACAGGCCTACAGAGGAGCAGGTAGTCTTTCAGGTAACCTTGTCCTGAATTGTTCAGAATTTATATATTAGCAAGACCTTGAACAAGGTGGCTGATTGAAAGCCAGAGCAGTTCCCACAGCACAAATGCAGCATGCGCCTGTCCAAATGCTCCATTCAGCAACCTTCTAAGCTTATATTGCTTATCCCTGTTCCGTCCCCCCCATGGACGCACACAGGGTAGGACTACAGGCAGTCCCACATGCGCAAAGCCGCTGTGGGTGGGTCTGCTCTACTGGAAGTTTCTCTTAATGTTGCGCCAGAACTTTTGTATCCTACATTGGTGCAATAAGGCTTATTTAGAAATGGGTTTTTCTTTTGACCCACACAACTTGTAACATGAGGTAGAAAGGAAAGTTATTTGCAAGTTTTGCAGCACTTACAGCCACTATATAATATCTGTTTCACTGAAGAGATCACTTTCCAGAAAGATCCATACCAGCTTCCTCACTGAAAATCACACCAACATCTGGTTTTGGCTGGCTAAGGAAAACAGCTTTGCCTAGTAATAGAAATACTTCAACAACCTTGCTTCCTCCTCCACCCTCTCTCCGGTACTTATTTCTAGCCTTCTTGGTGAAGCTACAACAGGCTACCCTTCACATATTAATCTTCATGGTGACGAAAGTCTTGGTTCTCCCTTTATCCCTCCCTTCCTCTATCTCTGCTCAGGTGTCTCCTCTAATTTGACTTCTACCATATAATTTATATGCAGGATTCTCTTCAATCGCAGCTTTGCATTCCTGAAGCATTGATGTAATGCAGGCTATCCAGAAAGATCATTGCACGCCAAAAAGACAGAGCGCTATTCCCGAGGTGGAGCATGCTTGTGTACAGTGCTATGAATTATCAAATAATGAGGTGCTCCTTCAAAGTATCGTCCTTAGAACAAAAGTGCTCTCACGTTAATGGATGGATGGACAGGACATGTAGACAATGGTACCATCCCACAACTGCATATAGTTGATACTGTCAAACCTGAATCATCAGAGCCTAGAAGAATAGGCTGGATGCTGTTGAAAATATGGGATGTCATAATTCTGGCAATGGGACTTAAGTTGCTCAAAGTCAATGAGACTTGTTGACCTTTCTGGTGGAGAAACTGCAGGTACTAAGTGCTGAAGGAAATGTGGCTTGCATATAATGGAAAAGGTATTAAGGGATGCAGGGTTTTTTCAAATGTTGGCAAGCTTATTTCCATTAATTTATTAATCCCTTGCGAAGCAACAAATGAATGAATTCCAAAGCTCAAGAGAGCAATAGTGGAAATGAGTTTGCATGTATCCGTAGTAGATTTATTGAATTTGCAACCGGATTAGATTTCTGTAATCTGTTGTTGCTAAAATCTCCATTTTTTTTATTTTTTTGTCCAAAGGAACATGCCCAAGAGTTTTACCATGAGCCCTTCAAGAAATTAGATTCAGGAGAATTGTACCTCTATTGGTGGCCAGCTGCTTCACATATTGCACTTTAAGAAACCCAACAGAGAGCACCAGCCTATCCCAATTCTCTAGCTGTTTTCACCTGCAGGTGTTGTCAATCATCCAATTGCTACATCCACATTTTATATGTTCAGCTGTATGCTAGATCTGAAATTGGGCAATAGCTTTAAAGAGCTAACGTTTGAGAGCTCTGCATACTATACTATGCATTGTTGTTATCATATTGTCCATGGGAGGCTGAAGCATTGAAGCTTGCCCCAGGTCAGCAAATGAGTTTATGGCTGAAACTGGAGCAAACCACAGGTGTCATGCTCTTTAGCCACTAAATCTATATGCCATAATTCTTGCATAGTCCATGGAAACACAGTTCTATGGGAGTTCAGCCAGCCATGGTCCAAGGCAATTGTGAAACGACACAACTGCACTGCGGTGTCTGGTGCCTTCTGGATAGTCTATATTGATTGCACTTGAGCTTCTCTAAGAAATGAGCCCTATGGACCAAAGAAGACACAATAGCAGCTAAATGCATTATTAGCAAGCACATCAATTGAAATTTATAAAAATGCACCTGTGGGGTTTTTTGTTGTTGTTGAGGCCCCCGCTTGGAAGGAAGGAATTCTTACCCATTTCCTCCCTCTGTGGTCCAAATGAAATTACACCCCTCCCCAAATCTGCTATTGCCCTCCCCCAAATGGGAGAATGGAGGTGTGTGCCTACTACCAGCTTTTCTTTCTTTGACCAGTATGGATGCCAATGCTGCATTGAACATCATGTCTACTGTGGCCAGAAGCTTGTAGTTGTGCAGATATTTTGCCAGAGATAATAAAAACTCCATTGAAGGGTTGCTTTCCCACATATTACATGTGGACAAACATACTTTGAAACAGAAGATCCAGTAAAGGCAAAGCAATCATGATTTGTAGTAATAGTGCAACCAATACCAGAATTGGAATTACATTTAAATAAAATTAATTGGGTCATTTATCAAGCTTATGAATAAATGGCTTGGCTTTCCTGCCTAAATTACATTTTTAAAGTGGCCAAAAATAAAGAGGTTTTCTCTTGTAATGTGGGGAGTGGCCTGCATTTGAGAAATTATTCTGCTGTGGTAGATTCCCTGCTTTCCTCTGAATGTTGAAATTGGTTGGATTTGTCCAGCAGGTTGAGTCATTTGATGCCACAATTTTAGAAGGATCTGGCTTGGAAGCCCTGGAGAGCCAGGGCCAGGCAAAACATAACTTGAATTAATTTTCTTTAAAAAACAAAACAATAAGAAAACTTTAAGAAAACACATTGTAGATTTGGGGCATGTTCCAAGGTGGTGAGAGGGTGTGATTGTCATGTGTGTCATGTTCTTGTAATGGTGTCATGTTATTAATCACTCATCTCCTATGTGTTCATGTCTGGTAGTCATTGTTGGTTGGGTGTGCTTGTCCGTGCATGAGTTTTGGCAAAAGATTTTTGCCATTAGAGAGTGTGGTGACTGCAGTATCATTTTAAGTCTTGAACTGGACAGCGCACACTAAAAAAACCCGCCAAAAACCAACACCATACTATATGTCAAATGTCTGTTTGGTTTGACCATTATGGGCTACATTATTGTGGTAAAAGCATATTTAAACAAAAACCCACCACTACATGCAAGTAGGGGACGGGGAAGAAATCCTATTCAGTTCACATTTTAATGTGAACTTTAATTTTAATGTGAACTTGCCTAATTTGCACTTTGCAGAACAAAATGCACACAGAAACTTCTATTCTCTGAATTTTTCTTTTCTCTGAATTTTGCAATGCTGTTCCCTAACTAATGTATATATTAGGACAAGATGCAGATAAAAATGCATATGTTAGTGGGGGAAACACGAAAGTGCATCACAGGAGGAAAAATTGATTTAAAAAATGTATATACTGCATTAGGCAAAACTGCATGTTAAAATGTGTATCAGAGAAAAGGTGTAATAAAATGCTGGTGAATTTTCATGAGGGCTTAAAATTTGCAAACTGATAATGGAAGTGTAGTGTAGAATGGAAAAAATGGGAAATGGTAAGAAATGAAAATTGACCCATTTGTCCATCCCTACATGGCAAGACAATTATTATTGCAACATGCTTTGTGGTCACTAAACTGCTGCATCCATCCAGCTGGCCTTCACTGGTGTCTTTATACAGATCCCTGCTACCACTGTGTTTTCAGTTTTCCCTCAGGGGTGGGGTCAGGCTGCTTCTCTTGGTAACCTGACGAGGGGAGAAGAAAATGAAAAAGGTAATGTGCAGTCAAGGTGGGGAGATCCGGTGACATGGAAATGCAGATTGGGGTTAGGAGAGTGAGACAGGAACAAAAGGGGAAACTAAGAATGCACATTGAAATAGGTGCCCTTGGGTCATATCACTTTCCTGCTTGTTGCCTCTAGCAAAGACCAGATGAACATGAGATCCCCACAGGTTTGGAAAAAGAAGGGTTTGCAATATATCATCTAGTGGGCTGACCCAACAATTACTTGATTGATGCAGATGCTGTTGTTTAAGCCCGTGATCAGTAACAAATGGTCTTGGACCTTTGCAAAAAGCATACCTGAGGGTTGTTGTTTTTCCAGAGGTCATTCATACAGGTTAAACTATTAAATCACCAGCTCTTCCTCTATGCCAGGCATGCAGCAAGAGTACAATATACACGAGCAGGAGCTCAGCTCCCAAACCTGATCATTTGAAGACCTTCAGCACAATTGCTATTTCTTTTAAACAGACTTTGCTTCCTTATTTTTTGCTTAATTAAAATTTTATCCCACCCATCCTCCAATGAGCTCAGGTGGCACACATGCTTCTTCTCCCCCCATTTTATCTTCACAACAAATTTGCAGTAGGTTAGGCTGAGAGGTGGGTAACCTGCCACCCTACTTATAGGCAGAGATATATGAAGCAGTTTCCTGCAAACAAAAATAGCTAATGGATTATCTGGTCAAGGAGGTGTAGCTGAAATAGCAGGGGGCTTCTTGTGTCAACAAGGTTTGTTGATTTAGGATCATAAGCCTATATCTGCAGCTCCTGGAGCAACCTGACATGTCTCTGATAATGTCAACATGCACAAAGTATATCAATAAACTAGACTTTTATTCCTCGTAATCTCAGATGTGGAAGCACATTTAAGATGCACCCAGAGATATTTTCTTCCTCCTCTTCAGGTCATATTGCATGACAATGAAACTTGAATGCCACATCATAACATTTCAAAATGTGAATTGGAATTGGCTTTTTAAAAATAAATTATGGAGTTCATATGTTAAATCACAAGTACCCAGTGTCTATTTTCTTATTTATTTGTTTTCTGAGATACTATGATCAATGTGTCCTTTTCATTTGCCCCAGGTTACATTGAAGCAGCAGTGATCCCAGCTGGGGCTCGACGGATCCGTGTGATGGAGGATAAACCTGCCCACAGTTTTCTGGGTAAAAGAGAAAGAAAGAACGAACTGGTGGCTTGATCTTACCCTTTTGTTTATGTTTGTCCTTTGCTATCCTGAAATACAGCAAATTGTCTCCAGCCAAGAAATACTCAGAGTAGACCCATCAAAATTAATAGATCTAAGTTCATTGACTTCATTAATTATTGAGAGAGATTTGGTGAGATATCGGGAAATCATCTGATCCCTTTGTCTCCCTTTTGCAGGGATTCACAATGGCTGGTTGCCCCAAGCAGTTTTAAACCTGGGCAAGAATTGTATCCACTCCCATCCACTCCCTTTTCACATGTGTCTGCTAGGGAAAAAAGCTTAGGCTAAAATGAACCACGCTTTTTAAAGAAGTAAAAGACTTTACACACAAAACATCAGAAGTCACAGAAATGAGGCTTTAAACATGTTTCCATCCAGTGAACTGAAAGATTTAAAAAGGAGGTTCCGAAATCGTTTTCAAGAGAAAATAATTAGTTACAATCTCAGAAACAAAACATGCAATCCTCATGTTAATGAAAGAAAGCAGATTGTGTGAATCTTCCTGTTGGGAAGATTTACCACTTAGAGTTTGGGGACCTGGAAGCCAGAGATGTTCCCTGCTCTTATATCTTCATTCTTCCAAAAGAAAGAAGTGTACTAACCTGGGAGAGAACAAAGACTACAAGTGCTTCCAAGTCCCTGGAGGAGAATGAGATCCTAACCAGGGGACTTGTTGAAGCTGCTTCAACTTAACCCTTTCATGGGCCCAGTGTGAGGCAGAAACTATCCCATATTAATTTATATGGGTCTGCTCCAAATTTAACTAACTTGGGATACAACTCAAAGTAAGAGATGAAGTACTGTATTTTTTGCTATATAAGACTCACTTTTCCCCTCCTAAAAAGTAAGGGGAAATGTGGGTGCGTCTTATGGAGCGAATGCAGGCTGTGCAGCTATCTCAGAAGCCAGAACAGCAAGAGGGATCGCTGCTTTCACTGCACAGCGATCCCTCTTGCTGTTTTGGCTTCTGGGATTCAGAATATTTATTTTCTTGTTTTCCTCCTCCAAAAACTAGGTGTGTCTTATGGTCTGGTGCATCTTATAGAGGGGAAAATACGGTAATGTTGACTTCTGTAACTAGCTGACATGTGCCATTGCTCTTTGATCCCCAAATGTTCCAAGGGCTCTTTTTAGGACTGATAAATGTGAGCTGATTTTAGGGGAAAGTGCCTCAAGGCAGAGATACAGTGATAGCTACAACTGTAATTGTCTAAACATTATCATTACCAGTACCACTGTTACTGAAAGCTGGTACCTATATCAGGATGCTGTAGTGTTTTCTGAGGTGCCAAGGTGTCCTCTCTTTGAAGCACTGTCAGAGAGTATTTCTGTGTTTGGGGGAATTCTCTGTTTAAAAGGTTATCCCTCCTAGTTTACAGATAAAAAGAAGCATAATAAAGGAGAGCAGGAGTTTCAGAGTTGACCCTGGACAGCAAACTGAGTAGGCACACAAGCTGCCTGGCCCTAGTCCTCGCTGCTATAGTCTTTGTATTTCAAATATAGTAGTTATTTTTAAATTTGCATCTGTACATAAGCATGTGTAAATATGTGCCCACCTTTGTGGCAATGCATTTCTTACTTCCTTTCTTCAATGTATAAGTAGCCACCCTGCCCTTTCCTCACTCCCTGCTCAGTGCTGTTGTTAACAATACAAGGCAGTCATGCCCTCCTGTTCAAGTGATTCTTTTTCAACTACCACTCAACATTCTGTGGCTATTGAGCCACATCTGATACTGAAGCAACTCAAGCCTTCCACTCCCCCATTCACTCCACAGAAAAGTTTTCTATTTTACTTCTCCAACAGACACCCTTGGACTCTGGGGTTTGGTTGGGGGGGATAAAGGGGGGGGGGAGAGAGAGAGAGACCAGCAACACTTTTTTGTGTTCTACAACTGTTGAGGTCTCCCTAAATATTTTGGTTCCTCCCTCCTTGTTTTGGCTTCATTTCTGTCTGCACTCACCACCTGAATTCACCATGATAGGGTGTGGTTATTGACATCCATGTACACAACAATTTTACAGAGTAAGAATAAGATGACATGTCCCTGCACCAAGAACCTTACAAATTTGACAGAGCAATGGGAAAGGGTGCATAACTGTGGAATGCAATTCCATGTGACAGCAAACAAGCCGCATCCCTTATGGGTTTCAAACGGGCCTTAAGTAAAACTTTGCCTTCTTACCACTGCCTTTAGCAACTGATTAGATGTGAGCTACAGAACTTCCTGACTTCTGCTCTGCCTGATTTTGATATTTTTAATATGCTGGTTTAGAATTGGTCTCCTTCAATTTTAGTAATGCTTTGAAATATTGTATTGGGGTGTATGTGGGAGAGAGAGGGTATGTTATTGCCTTAAACTGTGTTTTCTTGCATGTTTGATGCACGGCTGGCTTTTGGAAGATTTTTCTTGAAAAGGGGGCATTCAAATATATTACATAAATTTATGATAATAAACAGGGCAGGGGGTGTTCTTTCGGTTCAGTTGCACTGTCACCTACAATCCCTACAAGGGGATTGGTCTAGACTCTAGGAGCTTGTAATCCTCAAACAATGGTGAAGCTAAGCAAGTGTGGGGTTCATCAATACATAGGTGGAAGCACCACATCTGCCCTTCTGAGCTTTCTAAAGGAGCAAAATGTTCCTAATAAATAAATGGCTATGATACAGGCTGCACATCAAAATGCTTGTCTTAACTTGTGTGTGATCTCCTCTATGTCCCATGGCTGATCAAAGCCCTTTCTGTGCTGTCAGTTGGGGCAGTTGCAAATGTGAGTAAACCCTGAGGTGACAGAGATATGCTATGTTTTTGGGGAGATGGTGACAAAATTGAATACCAAAGAAAATTCTGCAACCTTGGATTACGCAGGTCAACACATTTGCTGTTCTTTTTGTCTATGCAAGAAGCCTCAGATCAATAGAAATGGTCAACCATCTCTCTAGCTTTTGTGATTTCTCCAGTCTAGGCATTGCCTGCACCCACCCAGCCCTATTTCACACCTATAAGAGCTAGAGACTTGTCATTTTTAAGATGGGAGCTGGGATGCTCAGGAAGCTGCATTCTACAACAAATACGGCATTTTTTTCAGGTTTGTCTCCTCCAGGAGGCTGAGTAGCATCCAAGATTACAGTGTGCCATTCTTTGATCTCTTGCCTGCTACTGCTTTCATTTCTGCTTACCCGGCAGCCAGTTTTGTGGACTAAAATTACGCCTACACGGAAGACTTTGACATAGCAAAGCTTTGGAGAACAATGACTGCCAGTGTTCTGGGGCATTGCAAGTCCTGCTTTTGGAAGCCAGCATTTTTATTTGTCTTGGTTGGATTAATTTGGATGCTTACTGCCAGTTGAGCTTTGTCAGATGTCACTTAGGGTGAAGACAGACATAATGTAGCTCAAATTGCATCTGCAGGGCAAGCTGGCCTAGGTGGCAGTCCTTTTTCTGTGGTTGGTCCTTTAAAAAAAAAGGCTGAGTGCTTCAATATTCATTTATCTCTACAATAATTTGTTGTCAGATAGATAGATAGTTCAATTATTTATTATTATTACAATCACAGAACAGCCACTAAATTGCAGCCAAACAAATGCAATTTGCAATTTACAGGCCAAAAGATAATATTTATTTATTTATACATACATACATACCCCTCCCATCTGGCTGGGTTTCCCCAGCCACTCTGGGTGGCTTCCAAAAAAAGATTTAAAATACATTAAAACTTCCCTAAACAGGGGATTATTACAAATTAAACACATAGCAAAAAAACCAACTAAGATATGTGTGCATTGTCATATGTTCACCGTCATGCTTAGGATGGATTACTGAGCACTACCATAGTTAGTAAGGAGTTTTAACCATCTAGTTCCTAGTCGCATGGGTGGTGCTGTGGTCTAAACCACTGAGCCTCTTGGGCTTGCTGATCAGAAGGTCAGCAGTTTCAATCCCTGCAACAGGGTGATCTCCCGTTGCTCGGTCCCAGCTCCTGTCAACCTAGCAGTTTGAAAGCACACTGAAAAGTTCAAGTAGATAAATAGGTACCGCTCCGGTGGGAAGGTAAACGGCGTTTCCATGCACTGCTCTGGTTAGCGGCTTAGTCATGCTGGCCACATGACCCAGAAGCTGTACACCAGCTCCCTTGGCCAGTAAAGCGAGTTGAGCGCCGCAACCCTAGAGTCGTTCGCAACTGGACCTAACGGTCAGGGGTCCCTTTACCTTTACCATAGTTAGTAAGGAATTTTAACCATCTAGCTCCTAGTAATGCATGCTGATACACAAAAGATGTTTGTGTAAAAAATTATCTGTTGGAAATTAATTAAAATAGGTGTGATGTATAAGGAGTAAATGTCTTTATAATATGAAGTGTACAGTTGTTGTTGTTTTAAAAGTAAAGGTCAAAAGTGCTCCAAGAATGGGATGGCAAAAATTTGGGGGGAGGGGGGTTGGCATCATGATGGGCCAGCTAATCAGCCCAACACAGATCCTGTTTATGCTTCTGATGTGCAGATCTTTTTTTCTTTTTTTTTCCTTTTAGGGCTCTAGTTTTGTCTTTTTTTCAGACTGAATACAGCAAAGGTGCTTTCAGAACAACCCCACTGCGCTGAAATTATTCCATCTGACTTTATCCTGAGTGTGAAAAATCATACAGTGGTTTTGCTTGCTGTTGCTATAATCATATTCAATGGGTCTGTGTATTAGATGTGCCTGCCAAAATATCTCTCTCTCTCTCTCTCTCTCTCTCTCTCTCTCTCTCTCTCTCTCTGTGTGTGTGTGTGTGTGTGTGTGTGTTTTGAAGGGATGTCTCTTTGTCCTATGTTGATAACATTGCTATCGTAACGTTTTTTTAAAGCAACAGCAACAAACTTTCTTAAAACACACCCTTTTCTTCTTTTGCTATTTGCTCACTGATATGTCCAAAAAAACAGGCTTTGGAACCATGCTGATAAAGTTGCCCTGCCCATATTCAAATAAATCTTTTATTCTGCTCCAATAAAACCCCAGCTGGACCAAGTGGAAATGACTGGGAATTGCTGCTTGCAGTTTGCCTGGCAGCCACAAAGCCTTTTTCTGAATCCCTCTATCTTTCCCCCCAGTTAGATGATAGCTTACATGTGGATACCACAGTGGTAGTAGCAAAGATGGGCCGCTATGTTTCAGTCCAGGATCAGGATGGAGATGGGGCATGGGAAGAGAGAGGAAATGCTACAAAAGTTACTAGCCTGCAAAAAGTATTACTGGTCTGCTGGGGGCTGGCAGAGATCTGAGGAGGAATGGAGAGCTCCCTCAAGCAAAGCTCTCTGTATTTTTGTGTTGGGGTGGGGAAGAAATTCAGTTCAGTGCACATTTAATTTGTACTTTCTGAAACAATACGTGGTACCTTGGGTTACAAACACCTCGGGTTACAAACACTTTGGGTTACAGACTCCGCTAACCCGGAAGTAGTACCTCAGGTAAGAATTTTACCTCAGGATGAGAACATAAATTGTTCACCAGTGGCAATGGGAGGCTCCATTAGCTAAAGTGGTACCTCAGGTTTAAGAACAGTTTCAGGTTAAGAACGGACCTCTGGAATGAATTAAGTTCATAACCAGAGTTACCGCTGTATGTGAAGTGGAGCAGAGCCATCCTTCAAAATTTGCACCACTTCACATTTTGCAGTACAGTCATACCTCGGGTTACAGACGCTTCAGGTTGCGTGTTTTTGGGTTGCGCACCACGCCAAACCCAGAAGTACCGGAATGGGTTACTTCCAGGTTTCGGCACTTGCGCATGCGCAGAAGCACTAAATTGCACTTTGTGCATGCGCCAAAGCGCAACCCGCGCGTGCACAGATGTGGTGCTGCAGGTTGCGAATGTGCCTCCCACACGGATCATGTTCGCAACCTGAGCGTCCACTGTACAGTTCTTCTGCCAAGTAATGTGTACAAAACTGCATATTATGCTAGGTGAAGTGTACAGGAAAATGGATATATTAGTGAAAATTGAGGAAAACTGGTTTACAAAAATGTGTATTTGGCAAAATTGCACAGAAGAATGTGTATCTTAGGAGAATTCATCTTAAAACACTGAAGGCTTTGCACAGGAAAATAAAATGGTGTGGAAATGTGGAGAATGGAACGAAAGCTGATAACTGATAGATTTGCTCATTCGTATTTCTAAGATTTCCTTTCTCTACCATCCTCCTTGGTTTCCATGCAGAGCATGGGGTGGATGGCAGGACATAGCCCACCTGCTCAAATGCATGGAATTTTTGATCAGCTATGGCTACCATGCTTACATACAAGACTGGGGAGAAACTGCATGTCAGTTAAATCCTGTGGGCATTTTGCCTCACTCTGTTACATGGGCAGGGCCTGCTGACTGACTTCCCTGTTCATTCTAAAGTGTACTGCTGCCTCTGAGCTCAGAGATTGACTGCTTTGTTATCAAAGCCTTGCAGCAGAACATGGGCAAGAATCCAACAGGGTAAGCAGAATAATTAGGAAATCAAAGTACTACAATTTCCTGCCACTGTAACTTTAATAAGGCCTCAGGTTTGTGCAAACATAGCTGTGTTTAAGCTTGGAGTGAGGGCTGGAGCTAATTACACTCTCAAAGCTTAGGCCAAGGAGGTCTTGTTTCCACTGTGGACTGGGTAGGGCGCATTGGAAATGAACCCAGCTTCACGTTGAATTGATGTTCCATTTGCTGGGAGCAGTTTCTTTCCTCCTACGTCCATCCCACGCCGCCTGGCTTAGTTGCCGTTGCAAACTACCTTGAACAGGAAATGCCTTATAATTTGTATCCATAAAGCAGGGAAGTGAATTGGAAGGAGTCTGAATTGAGCAAAAGACTGGACTTTGACACAAGCTTGGAAGACAGACCAATGGGGTCAATTCATATCCAGGAGGAAAAGAGATGTTTCAAAGAGCCAGACATGGATAAATATAGTTGTTGGCTTTCGGGCTATATAAGCTTTGAGTGGTTTAATTAAATCAGGAGCTGCAGTTAAAGTAATGAGAAGCTTAATTTAAAAGGTGCCATATCAATAATGATTATAAAGTTTTTTCAGGTCTGTCCAGGCAACATGATTAAGGTTATGCAATAGGGTTAGGGTAAACTGAAATGGGAACAGAAATTGCCAGTGTTCACTTATTTGTCCCATGTTCAGAATGAAAATCAATCCAGCGAATATGATTGATATTTGTTGCTTTCAGTCTACAAATGATACGTACTTGATTACATTTTTCACCATTTGCATTGCTACCGGTGATCTGGAGGAGAGCTTAGCATAATACATGTTTGGTGGCATGAAGATGAATATATTTCCCTCTGCATAATATTCACTTTATTCAATTTATATTCCTCCCAAAGGAGCCCAGGGTGGAATAGACATATTAGGGATTTGCATATTCTGTAGTGATGTTGCCAACTTTTGCAAGTCCTTGGCTTTATCTGAAGCAAGCATTGTCATCTGAGCTGAAGAAGAAACCTCTGCTCCCTGAAAAATAGGAAAGACGTTCTAATAGATGCACATGTAGAAATAAGTAATATAATTTAAATACCAGTATAATACATCTTGCTATATAGGGGAAAGACTATGAGCCAGGTGACCTGTGTGCCAGCTCAGTCGGCTGTCCAGGTGCTGCTAGCCGTAGATGGGCAACTTCAAAGCCTGTGTACTCATTCCTCCTTAGGATTTTTAAAACCTTTAAACAAGACTTAGACTGGACAGCCTTTCAAATAAAGCAGGGGAACCTCAAGCCCAGAGACAAAGGCAGCCCCGTAGTCCTCTCTGTATGGCTCTTTGGATTCTCCCTAGTCCTAACCTCCCTAGGACACACCTGTCAGTGACCCTACTCAAATGTTTTGGCCCAACTGGAATGCAGTTTTGCTTGCCTGGGTGGAGAGGTGTGTGCTTAGAAACCTCTAACTTTTGCATGACTGGAATGTTGCCTATTGTACAAAAGGTAAAACTCGCATCCATTTCTCCACCCATATTTTGCCTCTTTCCTCACCCACTGCTGGAATGCAGCCTTCAGGTTGGAAAAATGTTCCTTGCCACTGAAATAAAGGACTATCCTTTGCAAAGTAGGATGCATAACTACCATACTCATTTCCACCCCCACCCACCCCTCTACCTGGCTCTAGCAGCTGCTGCTCCCACCACCACCATCCCTAAAACTGCCATAGAAGCAGCCCAAATAAGGAAATAAGGAAAGTCCTACATACAGCCACAGCCAGGTAATAGAGGGGATAGATCTGTCATGGAAGTATCTCCCAGATGATACAGGTTGGGGTCCAAATGATGGGTGGATTGAGTGAGGAATTCAGATTTCATTGCACTTCTGATAATGAAAAGGGTTCATAGCTGGGCCTGCAGAAACCAAGCTATTTCTTGACCCTTATTCTTATTTTGATAAATAGCTTCTTTGGTTGGGTTCAATTCCACATCAATTTTAACAGGGCTTGTCCATCATTAATTCTTTCTACTGGGGCTGGATGAATCTGTCGTTTTGTATTTCTCTCTGTTTCTCATTTTCCCAGTCGTCAGTTTTCCACATTTCCACAGTAGATTGTGATTTTTTTAAAAAGCCCTCGTGAAAATTTATCAGCATCTTTGTGTAAATTTATCTAACATATATATTTTTATAAGCAATTTTTCTTTTTATTTACACACACACACACACACACACATTTGCAAGCAGGCTGTCTCATTTTAATATATTTAAATATTATATATTTTCACTAATATAAGTGTTTTATGGCCATTTCCCTGCAATATACACGTCTTCATACACATTTGTATGGAGGCCTGTGATTGAGGTGCCATCTCTCCCTTGGACTAGCACTTGTTTGGCCTCAACGCCAGAGGCTGAATTCACTTATGATGCAAATGACTCCTCCTCAGCTTCATCTAAGGATCCTGGCTCCTTGCCATACAATAGAGCCTGATTTTGTGTTTTTTTGTAATGCTGGACCTCAGGTCATCCTCTGATGAGGAATCCCCTGGCTGAGACATGACAATGAGGAACACTTAGGATAATCTCTTAGGACCCAGAAAAGGAACATCTGTCAACCTAAATGAAATTGGACAACAGCAGTTTCTCTCTGGTGAGGTATTTGCTTTCTGTTTCATCCCATGCTGTTTGGTTCTTTCCAGCTTTGAAAGATTCCAGTAAGAAATCCATTAACAGTGACTGGAAAATCGAACTTCCTGGTGAGTTTCAGATTGCAGGAACCACTGTTCGGTATGTGAGAAGAGGTCTATGGGAGAAAATCTCAGCCAAAGGACCAACTAAAATACCACTCCACTTGATGGTAATTTGATGCTTTTTCATTGTCTGCTTTCAGTGTTTCATCATGGTAGAATTGTTTTTTGGGTGTTCAGTATTAACTACTTCCTTCTTCAGTTACAAGAGTAACTGACATGCAGGCATCAAAGACAGATAGAAGCCTCCAAACTAGTGTGGTGTAGTTTGTAACATATTCAAATTGGAAAAGGAGGATCTGGGTTCTAATTCTCTGGATAGGCCATGAAACTGGGTAACACTGAGCAATTGGTAATGTACTTGAGCAAAGGGTAATGTACTTGTCTGGGCTGTTGTGAGGTTAAAATGGGACAAGCCTATCTTGAACACCATGATCTCCTTGCAGGAAGGGTGCAATAGAAATTTAGTAGGTAGGGTTAGTTCCAAAACTAAACCATAGATACGGGGGGGGGGCATTTATGTGAACTGTTATATCAAACTTAAGCTTCTTTTAATGGAAGATATCTGCAAAGGAAAAGCAGAGCACCCAAAAGAGTTCTGAAAATTAATGATAAGCCAGCAATGATAGCTATAATATGAGAGATGTGAGCTGATTGTAATTTATATTCCAGAAAAAGCAAAACAGATGGCTATATTTATGTCTGGGACTTTAATTATGTGTTTTTCATGATTTGATATTATTATTATTTATTTATTGTTTTTAATATGTGGCTTTTATTGTTTGCAACTTCAGTAACCTGACTGAAAAGCAGCTTAAATTGATAATAATAATAATAAAGAGGAAGAATAGCCAACATTGTTTAAACCAGTCTTTTAAACTTGTTGCCTTCCAGATGTTTTGGACTGCAACTACTATCATTCCTGATCATTGGTCATTGCTAGTTGAGGCTAATGGGAGTTGTAGTCAAAAACACTTGGGAAGCGCCATTGGTTTCCAAACTTTCTGACTTCAAGGAACCCTTTCCACATTCATTTGCCTGGTGAGCATATGCCACAGAAATCCAGTGTATCATGGAAAGATTCTGGAGCATATGAACATATGGTTCATGCGAGACACTCACTAGGCCTTTTTGCCTTATCTCTGCCCCACAAGGGACCACAGTCCAACGTGTCCCCACAGTCCTCTGCAGTTGCACATTGCAGAGGAAGATAAACGAGTCCTAGGTTGGCTGCAATTTAGCCACTGATATATTTGCAAAAGAAAAAACAAGGATTACATTACCAGAAATAAAATATGCTAATACTAATCCATATGCAGTACAGTACAGTACAGTAATTACAATAATTAGAAATACATCTCAACCTCCTGGATGAGGACCATGACCAGGTGAGTGTTGTCCCTGCTCATTCTGCTGTCCAAGTGCTGTTAATGTTTGATGGGCATCTTCAAGGCCCTTGATGTTCTCCCTTAGAATCATAAAATTGTAGATTTGTTAATGTTCTTAATTGTTAAACCATACCTGGCAGCTCTTCAAATATGGAGTGCCTTCAAAGTGGTGGGGTGGCTGTCCTCTGACAGTCCTTCAAAGGGAGGGCTGTTCTTTGTGATGTAGGACTCGTGACCACCTAACAGGTTGTTTTTCAGGGAAACCTGTTCCCCATTACCAATCTTCTCACTGAGGGCCTCTGCAGCTTCCGAGGGTCCTCAGGGTTCCCTGGAATGCAGTTTGAAAACCACTTGTTCTGAAGACTGTTAGAACAGCATTGACTCACAAAGCGCAAATCACCTGAGTGAAGACATCTTGACCTCCGTTTGAAACCCAATTACCCACACAGCCAAACAATGGCATGAAATCTATTTCATATGGGCCCTTAGATTCTCTAGCCTTGTTCCCAGATTGAGATAATAAAGATCTCTCTCTCTCTCTCTCTCTCTCTCTCTCTCCTTTTCTTTTTTAAAGAAGGAGCTTGCCTTTCCCCCCTCTTTTCCCCCCCTCCTTTAAATACCCAAGGCATTTCTCCAAATATGTTACTGTAACTATGTTCCTTGGATAAATGAGTGTTTGTGTAGCTAGATCTCCTTCAGACCTCCACTTGGCAACTGGAGGCCATCTCAGCCCACGAGATGCTTCCAAATACGACGGCTTCCTCCGAGCTGTACAGCAATGTCGTTAGCATCTTGTTTGCTTAAATAAGAGCAGGGTGGGGCTTCACGTCTTGTGCTGGCGAGTGCCGAGTGTTTTGGATCCTGCAAAAAGCTTTAAAACTATAGCTTATTGTCTGGTTTGTCTTAGCTTTGGCTTCCAACTCAGACTAATAAAGCTCCTTCTGTAGCTACAGATGTGTCTTTTATTTCTCCCCATCTTGCAAAAGATATTTGTCTGTTTTCGTACAGATCGGCACACACAAAAAAGTTTTTAAGGCGATGAGTGCCTGCTTTCATAGAATTAAAAGGACTGGAAGGGCCTCAAGGGTTATCTGGCCGAACGTCTTCATGAAGGCAGGATCTACCAGACCAAAGCAGATGTTTGCTGGAGTACTCTCAGCCCTCAGCACCTTCACTTAACACTTAACACCCAACCTTAAACAAAACAATTAAGCAGCAGTGGATTAGCACACTGTCAGGACCAGGCCTGGGGCATAAACAGCTAGCCTGAACTTCAGTGTTTAGAGATGACTTACCTCTGAGAAATCAGAGGCTGGGGGCAATGGGAGGTAATAAAGAAGGCGAGCAATTGAGACCTACTAAGGCAGGCATAGGCAACCTTCGGCTTTCCAGATGTTTTTGGCCTACAACTCCCATGATCCCTAGCTAACAGGACCAGTGGTCAGGGATGATGGGAATTGTAGTCCAAAACATCTGGAGGGCCAAAGGTTGCCTATGCCTGTACTAAGGGAAGACTATGGTTGTTGGAGTAGTGCTCCATTTCCCCTAATGGAGCAGCCTCCACTCTTACATGGGCGGTATTCATTAGCTTCTCTGTGCAACCTTATAAAGGCAGCATTTGATTTTACCTATTTTGTCTCATTCCACAAAGTCTAAGCAGTAGCAGATGCCTCAAGCTGTCAGAGGGGCAGATCAGTTCTAGTTGGCACCGTTCCCTACCACACATTAGACAACACACTACCATGTTTATTTATGGCTTGATTTGTTCAATGGGCTCCTTAATACCTCCGGCTGTTTCAATAAACTCATGTACCATTTCACTGCAATGAGATACAGTGTCACCTGCCTGCTTGCCCGCCCATCCCCCTGGCCTTCCCGTCTTCATTCCAACCTGTTCCAAGTACTAGCACACCTTCCAGCACACCTGAACCCTCCCAAACAAATTTAAACTTGTACAGTCAATGGCATCTTAATTCAACAGAATCATTAATGAGTCGCTTTAAGAGTAAGCTTGGTTGGTTTTCACATTTCCTGCAGTCGTAATTACTTCTAGCTGAGTTGCCAGAAGCAAACTTGGGGAAGGTGTGGGGAGTTGAGACTGCAAGTTTCACATTAAAGGTATAATCTTATTTATTTATAGGCCTTTACAAGCTGCCTTTTCCCTGCCAGATTGGCACCGCATATAATGAGGACAATAAAACAATATGAAACTACAATGCACAGTTTCTAAAGCATTACACTGTCCTCTAAGTTCAGAGAGAAAGTGCCATCAAATGCCAGTTGCTAGAAGGACAACAGCAAGGGTAGAGGGTTGCTTTCATTCTCAGCTAGCTCAGCACCCCTGCAGCATCACAAGAAATACAGGCTTATGTGGGTGATTTAGAATATATCTTTCCATAATAGTTAGGTGATTACTGATTTTAACTTTTTAATATTGTTCTTATTTCATGGTTTTATGTATAATTGTTGTAAACCATTCTGATCTTTTTAATGAATTGTGGCATATAAATATTTTTATAACTAAATAAATTTAAATCTAGGTTTCAAGGTTTTTATAGACACATAGTTTTACAGTAGATCAAACATCCTTTCCTTCCAGATGATCTCCTCTGTGGAGATGGATTTGCAACCAAGGGCTTCTACTCCCCGGAAGTAGACCGTGTTGTTTATATTTCACTCATAAATCCCTTGACCTAAACCTTTTATTAATATTATTTTTGGTTGCTTTGCCATTTTGGTGATTTCCATTTATTTGTCTTGCCTCCCCACCCCACACATGCCAGCCTCAGCAACTGTCTGTCTCCTGCTCTCTCAACTAGGTGCTGTTATTCCATGACCAGAATTATGGGATCCACTACGAATACACCATTCCTGTGAACTACTCTGCTGAAAACAGAAGTGAGCCAGATCATCATCAGGACTCCTTGTACATATGGACCCATAGCGGATGGGAAGGTTGTAGTGTGCAGTGTGGAGGAGGTAAAGATTTTGTTTGTTTAAAATAATTTATCTAAGGTGGTCCATTAGTGTAGAAGGTCTGCAGAACAAATCAACCTTGCAGCTGTCTTTGTCTCACTGATAGTGTATCTCCAAGGTCTTGGGCAAAGAGGTATTTCCAACCATGCTATCCAAAATCTTTTAAGCAGGAGATACCAGGGATCAGTCCTAGGACATAAGAGGAGCCCCTGCTGGATCAGGCCAGTGGCCCATCTAGTACAGGATCTTGTTCTCACAGTGGCCAGCCAGATGCCTCTGGGAAACCTGCAAGCAGGCCCCAAGTG